>NC_142526.1:7260000-7400000 GCF_964205215.1 Stylophora pistillata | reverse complement strand
AGACTTTTTGAAATTTGGAATACTCTGTCATAATTTTTTTCCACAAAGCGGTTTCGATCGTGTACGAAACTAAAATCAAGAAAACGAAAAAAAATTCCTGCAAAACAAAGACAGGAGTAAAATAACCCGAGTGAAGGCAAATAATGACCCTGATCAGTAAAATAATAACAATGGTAATAACAATAATCAAATCCCTAAAATATATCATAACATCTTCTCCGTTCTGTTTCCTCATTTCTGTTTCTTAAAAGAGAAACCTCCGACAGAAGAGAGAAGTCATATCACCAACGATGAAACACGCGTAGTTTTTTTTTACAAGATATCATATTTGTACAAGGCTTTGCTCTCTCCTTTGTTTAACCCGGTGAAAAAACTGTGAGATGACTGTAAACTGAAATAATCTACACCCCTAACACCAATTTCAAAGATTCACTAGGGCACTAGCAACTAAGAAAGTTATTTAGGGAGAAACTGGCAGAGGAAACGTACTCATTTTGTAATAATGATTTCGGCATATTGTAATAATTTACTCATTTTGTAATACACACTGCAATATCATGTTGTATTTAAGGCGAGTAACGCATTTTGTAATGATGGCTGTAGCATTTTATAATAATCTTCAGTTTACGCAATTTGTAACAACATCCTATAGCAAATTGTAATATGTTGCTATTGCAAAAAAAAATATTATTACACAGATTGGGTATTTTCGGTTTCCCTCCTCTGAATAGTGACTTGTCAAGCATAAAGCTTTGAAGGAATAAGGCAAAACACGTTTGCAATAATGGTAACAAAAATGTAAACAGCAGTAAATGGCACTTAGAAAAGCGTACTGGCTGTGTACACATTTTAAATAATCACATTTTTGCGCGCCGTATCTTCCACAAAACATAAATGTAAATGAACTTCCATGAAAATGCTTGTTTTCCTTTGGAATCTAATGGAGTCAATGTCATTAAGAATATAACACTGCCGCGTGTTTTTCGCAAACAATCGTAATGAAGAATATTAGATCTCACCTCAAAAAAAGGCTCAGAATCAGATTTCTTGCATTGGTGAAGGGTGATTATCGCTGAATTCACTTGAAGGGTCAATGGCAGCTTTGACAAACGTTTAAAAGTCTCGCTTTTGTTGGATGTTACAAAAAGCAGGAACGGGGAATGGAGAATAAAAACGAGGAATGGGGAGCGGGATTGAAGAATAAAGAACGGGGAACAAGGAACAAGGAACGAGGAACGATGAACGAAAAACGACGAACGGGGAACGACAAATGGGGAACAAGAAACGAGGAACAAGGATCGAGGAACAAGGAACGAGAAACGAGGAACGGGGAAAGACAAACGGGGAACAAAGAAAGAGAAACGAGGAACGGGGAGCGAGAGACAGGGAATCGGGGAGTCTGGTGCTGAGACTCTTTTTCTTGTCATTTGCTATTTTGAAGTGTTATACGGATTACCGCTATACTTTCGAACCTCAGATTCTCGTTCCAGATTTCCCTTTCCCCGTTCCTGATTTTCATAAAATGTACGAATGTAAAATCTCTTTCATAACGGTTGGGTTATCAACGCATCTTTGGTCTGCACAGTCAGCTACTGCTGCTGTTCGGGATGAGTAAACTTGATCTGCTCTAGCCTGTGAATGGACCGATCAGTTCGAAACTTCAACAACCATCATCGGCTCCCTCGAGCAACCCATGGGCATTTAACTGTCGTCTGTATCTAGAAAGAAGGGAATTTGAACCCCGCTTGGGTAGGATGGGGAATTTGAACCGATGTGTCGAGCGGAATCCGTGTTTTCAAAATTTTTGAAGTAGAAGTTTCAAGTTAAAAAGTCTGCTTTCGTGAGCGAATGGCTAGGAAGAAACTTTTCACATCTTAGGATGATGCCTTTAAGCGAAAAAACCCAAAACTAGCACCAAAAACTAATTCCTGACTTTGTTAATTCTATAACATACGTTGATCACTCAAAGAATCCTTGAACAGAAAGTTATGCTTAAGTGGGGCATTTGAACACAATTTTGGTACGTGGGGGGGGGGGGGGGGACGAGAGTTTGAACGAATCAATCTTTAAAAGCTCCAATATCGGGGGGTTTACCCCAGGGTGGATGTGGAAGTTTCAAATTGATCGACGCCAAATGAGTTCTTTTATTACTGCGTTAAGCGTACATAAAAGAAACACATACGCTAAAACCAGCTAATGAAAAGTTGCATATCCACACTTATAAGGGGTTGTAGTTCGAAAATTGCATAGTTTTTTGTCACCCATAACCTACAGTAGGACGCCCGAGAATGGCCGATGAACACAAAGACTTTCCAAACCAGTTTTCAAAGAGTATCATTTTGAAAAAGCACCGACTTTTAGACGCTCCGTTTTCTGCAAGGACAAGTGAAAAAGGAGGCTCTTAAAAACGTCTACCCAAAAATGCGTCCCATATACTGTCGCTCCTCTCTGTGTTTTCTGGTGTTTTATTGCTGAGGATAATCACAATGCATCGCTGTGGATAATCGACAGCAAATCGAAAACACTGAGTTTGGATGAAAATATCAACCTTCCTTCACTGGCATTTTTGAAAACGCCCCATTCTGAAACGCCCTTAGTGAAATCTAATACATCGTCAGTGCATGCGAAAGAAGTGAAAATCCAAAACAAATATGGCGGCGCAAATCTTTTTTCGGTCTACGCTACTTTTGTCTTATTTTGTTAGATGTTTGCCTGCCAGCGTGTATTTGATGTATTCAACGGCCATTGCGTATGCAGGAGACAGAAACGAAGATAAAGAAGACTATTCTCGGCAACACAAAGGCTGCTACGCATCTAAACGAAAAATCCAATTTGAACAAATCTCACGATGTCGAAAAAAGTGAGAACCCAAGTGAAAGAATATCTGCCTGAAGAAAGGAAAGACTATAAACCTCCAAGGAAAATGATATAATTTAGCCAGAAGTTATGAGTAAGTACTTCAAGGTGAGCTCAAGAGGCTGTCTTGACGCCCATTAAATGATTTTCTGACCAGTAAACGTCTATAAACATCAGATCCTAGGTGCTCGCACGAGCTCACTCAATATTGCGCGGTAGCCCTAGCAAATCTTGAGCAACTGTCGATGTTATAGAATCCGGACTTTTAAATGCACAAGAACGCGCGTGTGAACTGCTAAATTTACGAGGGAAATTGCATGAAAATAAGTCCGGTGACCCCTTCCTTTTATTGTTCCAATATAACATTATCAATGAATAGAATCGTCACAAAAAATCCTGGTAAATTCTACGGAAGGAAAGCTTGTACCATGAGAAAATTGGCTTTTTCTATATTTTATGAAACTCCGCCCCGTAGAATCTTTCTTAAATCTTTGTGCATTATCACTATTATTTGAGCAACAAGCTAAGAATTGAGTCTGAATACTCCTTTGGAAATGTTGCCATGGAAACCAATGGTGACGAAATGACGTTTTGGATAATCAATGATTGTATAATTCAACCTCGTAAAAGTGTTCAGTCTTTTTGTTGTATTCTTTTATATTTACAAACCATCAAAAAGATGGAACTGGTACTAGCCACCTTAAGTTATTAGCATCTGATTGGTTGAGAGATTGGCGTGTGTTTTCATGACCAATCACAAAGCGAAGTAAGGAAGAAACAGAGCCAGCTAGGATTACATTCGACACTCAATTGAACATTACTCTATCCGTAACACTAGCAAACAAAGTAATGAGCTTCAAGATAGATTCGGATAGCAAATTTCATGAGTTATAGTCGTTATTTTTCGCCAGGGGGAAGAGGGGGGGGTTAGAGGATTTTCATGGTTTTTCCATAAACTTCAGTTGATTCTCCACTAAGGCGTTGAATAATCTTTATGACTCTTCTCTCATAGGCAGTTAATTTTCAGTCAATTTTCTATAGTCCCCCCCCCCCCAGACAATGATTTTTAACGCACACAGAATTACCCGCACTCTTAAATGTGTTCGAGACTGACTACGAACTTCAATACAGTGAATGCTACACTGGTACTATTCGTCAATAAGTTACAATAGAAGGATATCAGGACTGTATCTCCTTAGATAGAGCCTTTCAATCACTTATATCCGAAAATTTCAACAATTTTGTCATGACAATAGGATGTACTGCAGTTGCTCTCTATTGTAAAAATAATGTGGGCTTGAAAATATTCGATTCTCATGCAAGGGATATTTATGGTAGAAGCCCTCCTCAAGGTACATTTGTGCTGCTTGAAGTATCATCACAGAAGAGCTTAGTACAACATTTTCAGAGTATACATAACAATGATATATTTGAGTTGAAAGGAGTTAAAATTAATCAAGTTCAAAATAGCACCCTTTTTTCAGTGTCATGGCTGTGAAATAGACTTATTCAAGACCGGAAATGACGAAATTACGTGATGACAGTATATGGGAATATGGCAGTCCCCTAAAGATAACTCCAGATGTGCGATGTTGAAAGCCCAAGTTCACGCAGCTATGCGTCTAGTTCTTTCTATATGCGATGTAACGGAACCATTTATTTTTCCAAATTATTTTAGTTGCGCGAAGAGCTTTTAAACTCTTCTAATATTTGTCAGACAGAATAAATATGTAAATTCATTCAGGAAAAGTGAAAATAACAGGCGAAAGCCCCAGATCCGTCAGAGAACGACACCTCAGCTTTTAAAACAAACACGTGCCGCGTTCAGTTTCCTGGTCGTTTGATAAGTGAAACCAGAAGTTGGAAACTGAAAGAAAAACTTAACCTGTCAATTTTAACTACAAATAGATAAGCATTCTCGTCTAAGCGTGAGGCGAAGAAGGCTGGATATTCACTGAGTTCCTTTTCTTAGCGTTTGTAATGATTATGATCGATATTGTGCTCCTAAAATTTGAATTGCCTTATGTCTTATTTAACCCTCCACCCGACAGAGTTGATTCACAAATGGCTTCTCGTTTTCAGCATCAAAACATTATCATGCGAACAGGTGCTGAGAATACACAAACTGATCAGCTTAAGGATGCCATCTTGACCCAACATCAAATTCTCTACGCTGAAGAAAAATTTGGTACCAAGGGGGAAAAATTGGGAATCAGATCTTGGAGATGAAGGTTTAAGGGTTCAAGGGTTTAAAGTTTAAAGTTTAAGATCTATGTCAAACTTTGCAACAGAAAGTCTTCCTCAATATCTGAGATTGTTCGGATCTCTTCTATTCCTAGTCTATCACTGATTAAAACAAGTTTCCGTAAAAATTTTTTGATTGTTTAAAAATAGAAAATAATTTTTTTTAATTTTAGTTTGTTTTTCTTTTTCAGCTGCTTTCCATATAAACAGTCCGATAAAGTTCGATGCGTTCAGTTCGCGTGACTTCAGAAATCAAAAGCAAGAAATTGAAATAAAAATCTGCAAAAGAAAGATGAAGGCAAATAACAAGAGTCACGCGGGTGAAGAACAAATTGTCAACTTGATCGATTAAAAAAAATGACAGAGAATCTCAGTTAAATTATTGGACCACTGAAAGAACAAATCGTCAGCAGGTCTAAGAGCGTCTCAGTGGGGTGATGATGTTTATGGCCAGCGGTTGGAATTTCGGGCATATTACCGCTAGCGGTTAATTACTTTCGGTTGTGATGGACAAAATAATTTTTATGGCTAGTTTTTTTCTACGCTCAACGGTTAATCTTTTTTGTCGTTTTACGGCTAACGGTTAAACCCATCGAGAACCTCGTTTCAAAGATTGCTTTTACGTTTAAATCCTCTACCCCCGAATATAACCAAGTTTTTGTCAGAATTAAGAAAAAAAAAAGAATTATATATTAACACAAAATCAAGCACACAGATTACGAGAATAACGAAAAGTATAAAATAGGGGAGTAACTGATGATACTTGAAGCAGCACACATGTACCTTGAGAAGGGCTTCTACCATAATAGTCAGCCCACCCACTTTGTAACAACACCCTAAGCAAATTGTACGATGTTGCTCCTGCAAAAAAGATCATTATTACACAGTGTAGGTATTTTCGGTTTTTCTCTTCCAAAAAAATGGTTTATCAAATATTTTTATGGTTCTTGTCTCGTTGGCAGTTATTGGTCAGTCAATTTTTTATAGTCCCCTCCTTATTCATACTCTGATGGCGACATCTGAGCCCCACTGTTTCCCCCGCTAAAACTCATGTGACCCTCCAAAATCCTCCACCCTCCTGCCCCCCCTTGTTAAAAATAATGACGTGTCTTTTAGATGGCAGAAGGATAAATAAAAAATTTTAAATTGGTTCATATTAACACTGATTGACCTCCCCTGATTCGTTTTACTGATGTTTCATCTGCAAGCGATTGAGATAAAATGTATCAAAAGTGTCTCGGATTTAGAACTTCGCTTTTCGATTCATTGAGTTGACCGTTAGATTTCTTTCACAGGACACTTATTTTTTCAACCACCACATGGGCTTATTTTGGGCAGACAGTGAAACCTACAGATAGAATGATTTTGTTAAACATCCTTTCATGAAGGATGAAAAATTTATATTTTCTTACATGGGACGCGACAGAGTCATTATTTTTCCGAATTACTCTAGTTACGCCGGGAGCTGTTATTTTCTCCATATATTTTCTGACACAATGAAAACGTTAATTCATTCGGGAAAAGTGAAAATAATGAGCGGAAGCCATTCAACTATAAAAGAAAGACAGCTCACCTATTAAAACAAGCACGTGCGCGTTTTGTATCCTGGTCGTTTGGTTAGTGCCAGGAGTTGGAAACTGAAAGAAAAACTTATCCCGTCAGTCTTGAATGTGAACATGCGTTCTTGTCCAAGCGCGAGGTGGATATTCGGCGAGTTTCTTTTTCTAAGCGTTTGTAATGATCGAGACTAAGAGTTAATCCATAAAGAACGCCAAAGAGGTTACCACCTAGCCCTTCGTGGCTCAATTCAGTCCAGAAGAGAGTTAATTCAGTGCAGAAGAGGGCTAATTCAGTGTAAAGATAGAAACAAACCAGACATTCTAGTTGGTCAGAATGATTGGGCAATGTCAAGGTCAATGTCAAAGTCAATGTCAAGGTCAATGTCACTTGCAGGGTTTGAATAACTTATTTTTGCACCTGAAGCGCGCGCTTTTCTTCTGCGTAGTTATATGCTACCTCGTATTTTTCATGTATATTATTAATACATGATCACATGATTTTCTCGTGCAATTTGGAATAAATAAGCACTTGTAAATTTTTTCAAAGACCACAAATTGCACTCGCCCTACGGACTCATGCAATTTTGTTAGTCTCTGAAAAAATTCACTCGTGCTAAGTTATTCCAAATTGCACTCGAAATCATGTGATTACCTGTACATATTGCACTCCACTCAGTTCAATTACCATTGTTAATTAACAAATGGTAAACAACACAGCGCATGCTATCGAGTTATGATGAGCGCGGGAGGTTGCTAAGCACAAAAGAAGCGTCAGAGTCGCGCGAGGCGATAGCCGAGAGCGACTCAGCAAACCTCCCAAGTGCATCCATAACTCAATAGTGTACGCTTTAGTGTTTACCATTTGTTTTATAACATAACATTGATACATTGCAACAAAAGAGTTCCCTTTTATTTAACAAATCTTACATGATCAGAAAAAACAAGCGCGCTGAAAAATAGTCTTAGCATTTGCTTACGTCAGCAGCATACACCCATGGGCCAATAGTAGATGCTGAATTAACCAATCTTAAAAAATTTGATTGGCCTTATTTAACCCCCACATGTCAGAGTTGATTTACAAATAGCTTCTCCTGTTCAATATTAAAAGCATTATCATGCAAACAGGTGATGAGAATACGCAAAGTGATCAGATGTATGTGACCAAGAAGGGAGAATTGCTCATCCGATCTTCGAGGTGAAGGTTTAGGGGTAGCAAAAACCAGTTTATTTTGTTTACAAATCTATGTTCGCGTCAAACTTTATGACGGAAAATTTTCCTCAATTTCTGAGATCGTTAGGATCTCTTGCATTCCTATCACTGATTAGATCAAGTTTCCATATAAATTATTTTAGAATGTTTAAAAAAGGAAAATCATTTTTTTATATTTTAATGCTTATTAGCTGCTTACCTTTCAAACAAACCGTTGAACTCGGCACGTGGCACGTGCAGAGTTTGATGCGTTGTTCGTGTGACTCCAGAAACCAAAAGCAAGAAATTGAAGTAAAAACCTGTAAAGAAAGATGAATGCAAATAGCCAGAGTCACGCGAATGAAGAGCAAAATGATAACTTGATCGATAAAAAAAAAAAAAAAATGACAGAGTATCACAGTTTAATTATTTAGACCACCGAAACAACAAATCGTTAGCAGGTCTAGGCGGGTCTCAGTGGGGTGGTGGTGTTTATGGCCAGCGGTTGGAATCTCGGGCATATTACGGCAAGGGTTAATTATTTTCGGTTGCGATGAACAAGATAATTTTTATGGCTAGTTTTTTCTACGCTTAACGGTTAATCGTTTTTGTCGTTTTACAACTAACGGTTAAACCCATCGAGAACCTCGTTTCAAAGAATGCTTTCACGTTTAAATCCTCTATCACCAAATATAACCAAGTTTTTGTCTGAATTAAGAAAAAAGGGAGCGTGGATGAATAATTTTTTAAGCTACTTACCAAACAACAAACGTAGAAGTTTCCAAGTTTAGTATCCTGATCGTTTTATGAACGAAACCAAAATAAAAGAACCGTGCCTGTAAAACAAATATTTATGAAAATAACCAGTGCCATAACAATTTTTGAACTTGATCTTAAAACAAATATTAACCCTTGAATTCCCATGAGTGATCAGGATAGAATTTCTCCTAAGAATATCACCACAAAATCAAAGACACAAGTTATGACAATAAAGAAAAGTATCAAATAGGGGAGTATCAGTTGACCTAGTACCAAATTCTCCTAACTGACTTCATAAGAATTATATGGCAGACAGTAGGGAGAATTATCACTGAAATAATGGGACTGAAAGAAAATATGCTAAGGATGAAAATATCGAATCTTTGTCCGCTTGTGAGATTGTTTGAAATTCGGAATCCTCTGTCATAATTTTTTTCACGGGGTCTCGATCTGAAATATCTGATTTTCAGTTTTCAGAGACGAGAGAAGAACATTAGTCAAGTTTATTTATCAACTTACCTTACAAAATATATAAATCGTGTCTTTTTCGGTGTTGATTCTGAACTTAAAAAAACTTGATCTCAAAAGACAGATTACTAGTTATCAATATACTAAGATGAATAAAAAATCGAATCCTTCTCGACTTATTAATTTGTTTGAAATTCGGAATCCTCTCCCATATTTTTTTTTTCACAAAAAAAGTTTCGATCCAAAATATTTGAATTTTCAGAGACGAGTGAGAAAAATTTAAAAACAAAATATATACAAATCATGTTTTATTCGGTGTTAATTCTGAACCTATGACACAGGAAACTAAAATCCATAGACTGAAATAAAAAAATTTCCTGCTAAACAAAGATTGAAAAATAACCCGAGTGAACACAAATTACGACCCTGATCAGTTAAATAATAAGTACAGTAAAAACAATAATCAAATCCCTGAAAAATATCATAACATCTTCTGCGTTCTGTTTCATTTCTCTTTCTTGCGAGGAGAAACCTCCAATAGAAGAGAGAAGTTAATCACCAACGATGAAACGCGCGTAGTTTTTTTTACAAGATATCATGTTAATACAAAGCTGTGCTACCTCCTTTGTTTAACTTGGTGGAAAAACTGTAAGAAGACTATAAAAACAGTCTTAATCCCTTACACCAATTTCGAAGATTTTAAAATAGCTACTAGGAAAGCAATTTAGGGGGAAACTAGCAGAGAAAAAGTACGCATTTTGTAGTGATGGTTTCGGCATTTTGTAATAATTTGGACATTTTGTAATACACATGGCGGCATCATTTTGTGATAAAGGTGAGTAACGCTTTTTGCAATGAAGGCTGTGGCATTTTGGAATAATCGTCGGTCTACGCAATTTGTAAAACATTGTACAGCAAATTGTAATATGTTACTCCTGCAAAAAAATTATTACACAGATTGGGTATTTTCGGTTTCCCTCTTCTGAATAATGACTTGTCAAGCATAAGGCTTTGAATGAATGAGGCAAAACACGTTTGCAATGGTATATGTATACAGCCGTAAATGGTACCTAAAAAAGTACACTGGTTGTGCTACACATTTGTCAAGATCCCATTTTGCGCGTCATATCCTCTACAAGACAACAATGTAAATGAACTTCCGAGCAAACACTTGTTTTCCTCTGGAATCTGATGGAGACAATATTATTAAGAATGCACCACTGCCCTGTCTTTTTCGCAGACAGTTGTAATAAAGAATATCAGATCTCACCCCAAACAGGCTCAGAATCCGATCTGTCTCTTTGGTGAAGGCTGATTTTCGCTGAATTCGCTTGAATACGTGCTGTATGTGGATCAATGGAAACTTTGACAGACGTTTAAAACTTTCGCTTTTGTTGGATGTTACTAAAACCAGGAATGGGGAATGGAGAATAGAGAACGAGGACTGGGGAAGGGGAATGAGATTGAGGAACAAATAACGGAGAACGAGGAACGGGGAACGGGAAACGGAGAACGGGGTAAGGGGAACGGAGAACGAAGAAAGGAGAGTGGAGGAACAGGGAACGGGGAACGAGATATTTGGAACGGGGAACGAAGAACACAGAACGGATACAGAAGGAAGGGGAACGGGGAACATGGAACGGGCTACGAGAAACGGGAAATGAGGGATTATGGTGCTAAGACCCTTTTCCCTTTGTCGTCCGCCATTTTGAAGTGTTATACGGATTACGCTGATTAATGATTACGGTTCCTGATTCTTCAGCATCATCATCATCATCATCATCTTTATTTAAACACGGTAAAATATATCAGACATTAACTATTTAAAATAAAAATTGCAACTAATTACGAAAAACTATGTATACTATGTATAAACTATGTATATTAGTCTAATTTAAAATATTATTGACTATTACAGAAGGTAAATTAAATTAAAACCTGTTTTACAGGAATGCCGTGTCGGAATTAATTAGCAATTGTCGAAAATTAGCCAGAGATGTTGCTTGCCTAGCAGCTGGGGTAGGCTGTTCCAGACGACTGCGCCACTATAACTAAAGCTATTTTAATAATAATTAGTACGTCGCAAGGGAATAGCAAGCTTATTTTTAGAATCGCGCAAATTGTAAGAAGTAATCACATTACTCCTCTGAATGAATTTTGAGGACAAATAATTGGGTGTGAGGCCATTTAAGAACCTATAGATCATCTTAGTCTTAAGTTTTTGACGTCGAGTTTCTAAATTGTCCCAGCCTAATTCTGTAAGTAGTTGGTTGGCGTCAGCATCATAACTAGAATGAGTGAGGACGCGGATCGCCCGATTTTGCAGTTTCTGTAATTTGTCAGATAATGTTTTGGCACAGTTACCCCAAACAACACTACAATAGTCGAAGTGCGATTGGACTAACCCATGATAGATGTTTTGTAAATTTGCAGGAGGAACACAGTGACTTATTCCTTTAATAGATCCAATACCAGAAGAGATATTTTTAGATATGGCGTTGATATGATTACTCCAATCATACCGAAATTATGACTCATCTCATCATACGGATGATATCGAATCCAAAATCGTTTCCTCCAATCTTAACAGTCAATTTAACATCCCTGGTGACGGGCTCTACCGAAACGACAGGAAGAAGGGAGGAGTAGGGATCTTAGCTTACGTATCTTCTGAGTCAATTTGTAAAAGAATCACGCTAGCAAAGAGCTACAAAACCATCGAGCCTATCGTATTAGACATCCAATTAAATAACAACAACAACAATTTTTATTCCTTGATAAAAGTAATAAAAGTGGGATAATTTGCCCCGCAAATAGCTAAAAAGCTAATCGTGGCGGGGCAAGACAAGTACCTGAATAACATAAATCGTCTACTATCTAAGGACAAGGAGTCGTTATTTACACAGTCACACAGTCACAGAGTCACACAGAAAAAGATAAGAAGACATTTAAACTTACAAGGTGTATCTATGCACCTTTCTTTTCAATGATCATGAAGATTTGAATATAGTTATCTTCTTTTTCTAACATATCAATTAGTAATTTGCGAAGGACTTTTTTGAAAGCTTTCTTTTCTTCTTTCGTTATACAGCTTGCAATTGGTATCTTATTCCACAGCTTTACTCCCATCCGAGAGAAGGAATTGTTTTGAATTTCTAGTCTCCAACTTTTAACATAAAACTTTCCAGACGTAAACGATCGTGTATTGTATGCATGAATATTAGACGTTTTCTGAAATGTATATAGTATGTTGATATCGTGCATTAGGGTTGATACGGACTCGTAATAAAGAAAAGTTATCAGAAGCACGTTTGCTTTAAGAAATAAAGGAATTGCATGGTCATGCCAAACTATGAAGTACGGCAGACGAAGGGCTCTTCTCTGAAGAATAAGAATTTTGTTAAGATAAGTCTTGCATTCCTGACCCCAGGCGGCAAGACCATAGGTTAAATAAGAGTGGATTAGTGACTTATACATATTCAGTAGTATTTGTCGAGGTACAGAGTGGCGCAGCTTTGCAAGTAGCCCAACAGTTTTACTCATTAATGTCCAATATTGCGTGTTGGGTTGAATGCCCCTTTCGAAAGTCGTATTGTAAGGTATACAAAAGTTCGTGTTTCTTTATGTAGCTCGTATATATATTAAAAGCGGAAAGAAATGATTGAGATTGGCCTGTATAGACCTCCAAAAATCTTTACATTATCGTATCAACAACAGCTCGAAGAAGAGCTAACCACATATGCAATTAGGCAAATCTACAAAGGCAACCTTTAATTGTATTGCTTGGTGACTTGAGTCTTGATCGTCTTGGACTAGCAAGAAATAAAGGAAAACTCTACTTTAAACCGACCAGAATTCAGAAAATTGGAGAGCAAGTGGGTAAGACACTCATAGATGTTAATCTTACCAACCTACCTGATGGTTTCACTAAAAGCAGCGTGTTTGATCCAGGGCTGAGTGACCATGCCCTCGTCTACGCTTTTATAAAAGGGTGGCCAAATCAAAAGCAGAAGAAGTGAATTTTCGGTCAAGTAAAAACTTAGACGAACAGGAATTTAAGGAACCGGCTTAGCAGCCTCCCCATGGCATGTCGCTGAACTTTTAAATGATGTTGACGAGTGGTCTGAATTTTTCAGCGTACAGTTCCAGGACATTGTAGACGAACATATACCATGCAAAAGAATGCGTGTTAGAGACGAAAATGTGCCATATACAGGGGCGGATCCAGTAACTTTTGATTGGGGGGGTCCAAACTTTGGTTCAGAAAGGACTGTTGGACTCTTTTGAGGCAAATTACTTCTCCCCGCAGCCCCCACGCCCCTCCCACCAGTCGCGGTTGCACGTTATAATTCCTTGGCCGCTTACCGTTTACTTGGATTCATTAAAAAGGTCAGCCAGTTAAAAAATGATATACGATCCTGTCAATGTACGAATTTGATTTTCAAATTTGTAAGCGTCAGGCCTGTTGGGGGGTCCGGACCCCCTGACCCTCCCCCTGGATCCGCCACTGCATATATATGTGACAACTGAGTGGAAGGAGGCAATTAGACGAAGAAGACAAGCACTCAGAATATTTTATACACCTGTCAGACGTAAAGCCATTAAAGATTATTGGAAGACTAAGTCTGACGACCTCAGGAATAAGCCACACAAGTTCCATAAAACATTCATGCCTTTTCTTAGTCAAAAAAGTTAAAGAATCTTCAGAAATGAAATTGAAGATTAATGTTAATGACTCGATAATCACCATTCAGCTAGATATTACAGAGACTATGAGAGATTATTTCTCGACCATTGCAGACGACATCAGCCCTGCCAACGACGTGACGGATTCCACGCTGAAATTGATCCCAAGAAAGCGCCCGGGGTAAGAGACTATTCCACCTAAAGCTTTTAAAATAGGCTCGGCTGAGCTCGATGTGCCCTTATTTGATCTTTATAACCGTTGTATTGTGAGAATTGGAAGAGATGTGAGTGGGTGCCCGTTCATAAAAAGAACGACCGATTGAACATGGAAAATTATTGTCCAGTAAGTGTGCAGATCATGGTAAACAAAGTTTTCGAAAAGCTCCTTGCTAATCAAATCACAGCGGAATTTAATGAACGGCTCAGTGATTACCTTACAGGATACAGGAAAAGGCACAGTTGTGAAACAATCCTTCAAATGTTAAAAGGGAAATTGAAGAATGTACTTGATGATGGGGAAAGTGTCGGCAAAATAAGGGAACATAACTATAGATGGATTTGAAAGAGCGATCAGGAAAATAGACCTTGCTAAACGAATTTCCTCAATAACTGCGGTAATTGCATACTTTGTAGTTCTTAATATAGTTATTGGTCACTTTATAGTTACTTTTATATAATACATTTAGTAGAGATATTTTATTGTAAACTTAAATTTGTATTGTTTTTGGCTTATACATAGGGTGGGATGATATAGGGGAATTATATAGGGGAACATAGGGGGGTTATCTATTTTTATTAACACTGTGGATAGGTGTCCTTATTTAGTGGGGAACTGCTATTATCTTGACACGGTAATAGAGTTATTATTATCGGACTCGAACGTACAGGGCTCGTGATCTTCTCGCGAGTTCGCCCCGCGTTTAATTTTCTCACGCAGGAATAAAGCCGAGAACTGAGACCCTTTCCTTAATTATTCGTGGTATTTCATAAATTTTGCTGATTCTTAGACACCAAATAGGATTTGGGAAAATTTCTAGATAACCGCTGAAATATTTTCTTGTTTTTACTGCTGGCTTAAGACTTTCGTTTCACCACCTGAGTTCTGCAACATAACGTAACAGCTCTGTTCTCCAGGCTTCTTAGAGTTTTAGTCACTGCACTGAAAGAAAAGTGGTTCTTAAACTTTCGCTTTCTATTTTCATTTCCTCTTTTAACCCTTTAAATCGTAAGGTTGACAGGCTTCTAATTTCTCCTTACAGTATCACCCTTGAATCAAATGTAAAGGTTATGAGAATAATGGAAATGATCACCAAGTTACTGTAAGAAGCTCCTGATTATCAAACAAATTCTCCTTGTGGTTACCATAGGAAATGTACAGAGATTAGAGTGGAGAATATAGATATCAATGCAGAGGTGTAAAGGGTAAGAACGGGAGGGGGAGTGGGCTGAAGGTTCACTTTCAACAAACGGGCGAGAACAACGAAAATTCCTGAACAATCCCAGCATCTGTAGGCCGCATACGAATAACATAAATTTAAAGTAAAAGTTATTTTCCAGATCCAGAATCCAGAGACATTGAAAGAAACATAGTTTTAATTTACATTTAAGTTTTCTAAAATGTAGACGAAAGATCTGATCGCGGGAGCTCGTGCTGATTATGAAAATGCAACAACAACAAAAATAAATAAATAAAACTTGGGCAACCTGTATTTCTCAAATAGCAGATTATTAGCAGATCCTCCGTTTCAGTGAAGTCCGTCGCTCGAGCAAAAAAAACTTCTCAGTGAAAAAAACTTGATGTTAGCTCACTGCGGGTAGATGTGTTGTTTTTACTCGCGCAACAGACTTCGTGTAAAAGGGACGCTGCTCGTAGTCTAAAAGTAAGAAACCAATATCTTTATCTCTGATCAAAGATTTGTCTTTCTACAGTTCGCGTTTACGATACAAACACCGGGCAGTGTTTTGTAGCGGCAAACACTCGTGAATATCGCACAGGATCTATTAATATGGTTTCCCATCAGACATTCTTAGCCCAGGGACTGATTCCCCCCTTTATTCCCCGTACAAACCATGGAACCATGGACCCCCCCACAATTCCCCGTCCCCTTCCTGGGTGGTAAATAATGACTCATTTGTTACAGATAGAACACTGCCTCACTTACAGCACAATGATTGATACTGCTTCCAACTCGAGAGAAAAATAAATTTGTTCTATTCACAGTAAATTTTGATTTCTGGGGTCGCATGGGGTTGACAATGATCCTTATATTGTAGAACAGACATTATTAAAAACTGGATCATTGGATAATGCAATTCAGGACTCTTTATTGGCTTAGCCATTATGGTATATGAGCCAATATACCATAATCTAATATGTGTACTCATGAATTGCTCCTTTGGCGCGGAAATCAGTGAAATCGTATCGAGTATACAAAGTTAGAGCGAGTTCCTTTAGACCTCCCGAACTCGTATCGCGTTGGCATCAATTATAAGTACAGGAAGAAGTCTTAAAATCTGCTCGATAAATTTGTTTCATACTTTCTGAGAAGTTAAAGAAATTCGGGAGCTTTCCTACAAAGAAACTAAAATGGTAGGTTACCGACTTAGTTTTTCAGATAATTTGTAATAACTGATTATTTGAATGTCTGTTTGTGGACCTTACGTCTTTCCCAACAATATAGTTGCAAAGATGTTTATAGTTTGCCCACACGATTAAGCTCTTTTCTTGTAACCTGTCATCGTTTCAAAAACACCACGGCAACGGAAAACCTTTCCGAGCCTCCTTAAACACCTTTGTTGTCCAACCACACCTGTATTGTTTTTAACAGAGAACACTTGCGTCCCATGTATTTGCCTAGTGGTTGTTTTGATGACATTCAGGCCACACCTCATAAACTTCGTGATCCCTCGTGGACCCCAGGTCAGCCGGGTTAGCGGAGAAAGTTTGCTCCAAATCTCAACACGAAACATACTTATAAAGAATTGTAGAGGGTAACTGAAATGAAAAAGAAAAGGCGTCCTGCATAGTAGTCTTTCAAATTTCTTTTTAGCCAACAGGGAGTCGTGCAGAGGCATGGGGCGAAAGCAACCAAAAATTAGGAGCAGGCCGAGGGGAGGAGCTTATTTAGCCAGCCTTTACCATGTTTTTGTATATACAAGCGGGGTACACCAAACATTCGGTTTACTTATAAAACTCTTTGTCGTTGTCGTATGAAAGAAAATGGACAATAAATTTGAAAATGAAAACGGAATAGGAATATAGAGGCAAGACCGATACAACGTAGATAAGTTTTAAGACGGAGCACTATATTTCGGCTGGCCAAACCAGCCTTCTTCAGGTGCCTGAAGAAGGCTGAAGTTCTTCTGGTGCCTGAAGACGCTGTATCGGTCTTGCCTCTATATTTATATTCGTTACTTTGGGCCGATTAGATCATGGCTGATCCAACGTACAAGAGTAGGATTATCACTCACGGTTGCTTGCTGAACATTTCAAAAAGAATAGGGGTTTAGTTATAAAAGGTCAGATCGATTAAAGGTATGAGCTGAGACTGACATGATTCACTTAACAATTTTATGTCGAGCTTATAAGTGGAAAACACTAAAAATTGTACATTGCTAGTTTTATTAACACCATACGTAAATGACATTGATTACTGTTGCGGAAAATCATATTTTAGATTTAGCTTTGTATATAAAGCAATGATTTTGCGTGCGTTCTTGGGAACAGCAGAAATGACTTAGAAAAAACATTCTAAGTACAGTGTTCATTCCGTGCAATTGAGGCATAAATAAAAGGTTCTCGTAAAATAGACACCTTATTTTATACCACAGAAGACAAGCAAAAAGTAATATGGGTACCCCGGTTATAAATACATCGATAACTCTATTAATTAATACCAGTCCTGATTTAAAGGAAAAAGTTATGTGAACAAAATAAAAGTAGTCTATACCACTAAGCATACCTTCACGGTTTAGACTGGGAGTCCCGAAGTTCTTTAAGCATGTATTCTAATATCTTATGACGATAAGCCCCCACCCACCCCACCCCCCACCGTTCTGTTTTCACTCAACGGTTGGCCAGCGGTCCGTGTATGAGGTAAACATGGCGATCCCTAACTGAACACCGTTCTTGTCGATCAGAAAATCAAAATACCAGCATGATATTGCCTCGAAGAAGAAGCAGTTGTGTTATTTGATTCGTACTTCACATTTGAGTCCAAGCTTGGGTGACACAGGTTATTTCTTATGGTGGACTGACGAGGGGAATTTGAACACTAGTTGTGTTTGAATTGTTGGAAGAAATGGTCGCATGGGAATGTAAGAATGGTAAGTATTACGAATAATTTCACATTTTGCTGCTTGAATAGAAAGTAAAGTTTATTTTAATTGCTTTCGCATGTATTTCTGACGGTTTTAGATCTGCCTGCTCGATTTGTGTCCGCCAGGCTTCATGTTGATAAGTCCCTCAAAATGGCGGCCAAACTTGGAGATTGCCGAAAATTAGGTAAGTTCGTGGAGTTATAAAGCTTTCGTAAAGGTCGGGCCGCAAAGTTTTTTTCTGTAGTCACCTTTTCTATGGCATCTACTTCCTAACTATGCTAGTTGGATCAGTTAAGAACGCCTCACTTTTTCAAAAAATTACCTTGAATTTGATCGGTTTTCGCGTGTGTGACTTAAGCAAATCGATAAGGTGTCATTCAAGTCTTCCTGTTTCCTTGATTGAAATGTGATGTTCACGAAAGTCGCCTCGATGGATAAGATAGAATTAATATACATGGCTGTGGTATTTGTTTTTTGCTGAATTCCGTAGTTTCTTTTAAATTGTCCTCCAAAGTTGTCTCAAATTGAAGTCTTGAAAAGTGTCACAACAGGCCTTCGCTCGAGTGAAATTTCATTTCCGTAAAACTTTGAAAAATAAAGAGATCCGATCAAATGGATTGTGGTTTTAGTATAGACACATGAATGTCTTAGAACACACAAGAAATCTGTGTCTCAAGCAAATTGACCGGACCGCTTTTACAGAGACACACTCTTAATTTTGTAAAGGCACACCTCGGTGGAGAGGTTAGTTACATCAGGCACATTAGGGTAGTTATGTACAGGTACACCAGAGTGGAGTGGTAGTTATGTGCAGGTACACCAGGGTTGTGTTGATTCAGGGGTGATATTGTAAGAAGGACTTGGATGCCAGTTACTCCCTGTGGTCAGAGGGTCAAAACTTCTGAATTTTTGTTCATATCTTTGAAAATTTTTTGCATTTTCTGCATTTGTAACATGTTTGTTTCCATACTTAAAAATTGTGAAATTTCTACAAAGCTGTTTGTATGTAGTCCTGATTCTCTTGTTCTCTGTGAAATAATGTGCTTGCACATGTGGGTGAGATGATTTTAAATAAAAATTTACACTAACTGGGAGTCAGAATGGTAATAAATGTAACTACATGTATGCCCATGTGGCAATGTTCTCCTTTTCAGGCAGTAGAAACTGGTAGAGTTTAATGCCTTTGCCTCTTATTAAGGCCTAAAATCACTTGGAATTATTGAAAATGTAACAGGCATATTTAAAACGATTGTTTTACTAGTTTGAAAATTTTTTTTGACTTAATTATCATACTTGAAATGAGGAGATCGACTGAGTCAGATTAAATATTAGTAACTCTGTGCAATTGGTGAATTTGAATTTGGGGAAACTACCCAGTTTCTATTCATCTGCGAAAAGAAGTTAATGAAATGGAATATCTAAGTTGCATTTTCTTCTGTATACTGAATCAGTGCTTGACTTTAAAAGTGCAATTATGGGCTATTTGTTCACTAACGGTGTTTTATTTCACTGCAAGAATTTTGAGTTATTCTATGTAAGGATAGCTCAGTTTTGGCAGCCTTTTCATTGTATTTGTTGAATGGAAAGAGCACATCATGTTTTTGTTTTAGAATTATATTAGTGTGGTAAACATTCTCTCTTATAGAGCACTGTCTTGCTTAGTTGGTATGATCCTTTTCTAAGCCCTTGCTCAAAATTAATGAATCTTCAAGTACGCCTCAAATGGTTTAAATATCTGTTTTTGAGTAGTTCTTGGGAAAATACATATAATTAAATTTTTTGTGTATTTACTAACAATAAAACTGAAAGGTGGTACACTTGTAGCTAGACTTAAAAAAATACTGCCAATTTCAAACAGTCCATGACTCAGAAAGGAGGATAGCATTGTTACTCAATTAAATCATTATGTCGGTGTTGCTTTTAATAATTAATTTTTGAAACAGAAAAAGTCTCAATAATGTAAAAAGGCTAAATCATTTTCAAGATAATTTGGTTTTGTCAACTGAGTTCATAATGTAAATTGTCCACCATAAACGATTTTTTAAAGCTGAAGTTTTGACTGCAAGCTCGTCGTCACGCAGCAATACATTTTATTTAGGACTAACAGCCCATACCCCCTTTATTCAATCATAAAGTCTATTTCAAGGTGATCCTGTAAGACTCAAACTTATCTGGGTAATTCCACAGTATTTTGGACATAAAGCTTTAAGAAATAAAATTGACTAAAAGGACTATTAAGCTCTATTTCTGTACTGGTTGAATGCCTAATTTGTATAAAATGATACTTTTGAGATGTCAGCACTGTAATTCTGTGTCATAAATTATCATAAATTAACCTTGATACCAAAAAAGCTGTCACGGAGGGGACATACAATAAATAAATATTGTAGATCTGTCTTGAGAAGAAATCTAATAATAACTGTCAGGACATTAAGTTGTTTACCCAGACTTCCTATGTTATTAAATTTGTTTCTTGGCTTTGTGCGAAAGAGATGTAATGCTTTGTCCAACATTGAATTGTCCCCTCCGTGACAAAAATACCCACAAAAATTATGATCTTTCTAAAATAAATGGGGATAACTGCAGAAACTTCTGTTAATTATTGAAGTATGGGCTGACAAACTCAAAAGTGGTAAAGAGTTTCTTCCCCTTCCTTTTCCTTTGTATTACTTTAAAAAGATAAAAATGTCACGGAGGGGAACTTTTGTCACAGAGGGGACTTTTCTGTCAGAGGGGACATTACTGTCACAGAGGGGACATCACTGTAAGGAAGAAAATTTAACTGTCATTGAAGGCAATGCAACAAACTATACTCTCCTCACTTAAAAGAGAAATTAATGTAACTATTGAGTTTAAAATTCAAGTTAATTTACGTCAAAAGTGGATGTGAGTAGAACATTTTTTTACTGTCAAAAAAAGAGTTGCACATTTCATGACTAATAGATGAACAAAAAGTAAAGGATTCTGGGATTGTAGGCTCTGAGCACGATCACCACAGCACTGGCAGTTGCTTTAGAGCTGAAATGAGTTCTAAAGAGAGGACAAAGAAATACAGAGAAAGATTGAAAGAAAATGATGAAAATTATGAGATGGTTAAAAAGAAAGATTGAGACCGAAATTTCATGTTGATCATTCTTGTCTTTTTTCCCCTTCAATTCATCAAGAACAAAAAACACTTTTTCTATATGAGTGCAGCTGGCAGTTTTGTCAAGCCCACCCACCAAAGAGCTGTCTGTAAGATGTGGAGTGCATTGCTTGTGGCAGATAATCAGCCTAGTCCAGGGGACTGGTCCTTTCATGTAAACAGTTCTAATGATAGACAGCAACAAGAAACAGATTATGATTGTGGTGTGTTTGTTTGCATCATGTTTGCAAGAGCCCTTGCTCTTTCCTGTCCTCTTGTCCTTAACAAGGACAAGGTGGATGTAAGGGAATCCATTATTCATGATCTCCATGTTCAACATCTCAGCCCAGTACCATTTAAGGGGGTTGAGGTGAGGATGTACTTTGCTGTAGACTATGTCACAACTTTTTACTTTGGCCGGGTGATTTCTGTGGAAAATGGCTTTGTAGAATTCAAGTTCTAACACAGCATAAGCTCTGCCACCTATGACTGGCCAAGATGAGATGACGTGGACAGGGTACATTGCAGTTGTATTTTTTATGGTCCTGTAATGCTGGAAGGCAATCACCCATTTACATTTTCAGTGCAAGGTGAATTTGAGAAAGTGCACCTGTTTTTCAAAAAGCAGGACTAATTCTGAGCACAAGAAAGCCTATGATAACTGTCTGTCTTTTACAGCATTTATGAAAATGAGATTTGAGCTTTTTGGAGGTTTATTCACTTAGAGTGTACTGGATTTTACACTACTTTAGTATGAACTGGATATTGTTAACAGTTAGCTGTACAACTGTACATATACATATATTAAAACTTGTAAGTCGTTATCACCTCTGAATCTGTGGCACTTTTGTTCAATATTCAGCTTATATAATTATTATATTTCTTGCATATCATGCATGCATGCATGCATATTTACAGTCTACAATGCAGTTTTAAGCCTTTTTATTAAAAGAGAGAGACAGAGACACAAAACCTTGAAATATCTGAGTTGCTTACATTTTTAGTTAAACATGTAAGTTTTAAAAATGTTGTATATGTTTTTGTATGCACCAGGTCTTATGGAACCATTGGTGTTATCTTGAGTACTTTACATGAACCTAAAGTTTCCAAATAAAAACTAAAAAAACAAAACACATGAAGGTTTTTTTTAAGAAATGTGTTGTATCATATGAACAAACAGCATGACACAACTTTCCAGAATACTTTCCAGCCATAAATTAAATGTCTTTAAAGGCTTGACGACACGTACGACAGCCAACCTTTTTGATGTGGTCAAGCTTTAAAGAATATCTTGAAAAGAATTGAATTAAACTGGGGCTGTAAACTCATATTAAGGCTGGAAAATTGGTTCAAACTGATCACTGCTGCCTATTGGACAAAAGGTCCCCTCCGTGACAGTCCCCTCCGTGACAATAACCACGAGCACTTACTGTTCCTGTACAATGTAAGAGAGGAGGAAGGCCTTTTCCATTTAAGGCAGTTTTATTGTTGATTAACATCTAAATAAACTATGTACTAAATTATTGTTGCTGCCGTTATACATTCACAGAAATCTGAGATTAAATTTTAACTTTCAGTTTTCATAGTTTCTCTGGTCCCCTCCGTGACAATCTAAATAAATGACTAATTCCCCCCAAATGTGGAAGAAGTTGTTTGGAAATAGTTTGATTTAAAACAATCATTAGCTGTTCTGTCCATTAGAAGTCCTCAGTGAACTGAGTTATATTAAGCTGGGGAGCTATCCATGATATTCTCCTCTGAATTGTCCCCTCCGTGACATGCAAAATACTGTGGAATGACCCATCTCCATCAGATTTCAGATTAAATTAGCATTTGAGGCTTGTTCTTTTCTCAGTAACTGTAATATAACTTTTTTGGTCCTAAGCCTTCTGTGGTTGTGGCAAACAGCAAAGTGAACCTTACATGTAGCTATAGATGACTCTTTCTATGTAATTTGAACAAGATCGAGCCTTGGTTAGACATGTCTCTGAAAATCTAGACTTTCAATTTTATTGTCCAAAGCTGTTCGTGTACAGTAAAAACCCACAAGTAAGAACCTACATTTTTAGGAGTTAGCCTAAACAGGTTCTTATATAAATGGTACTTAACAAAATTTTAGGCTATTTAGGTTCTTAAAACAGGTTCTTATTCTTGGAGAAAAACACACCTGCATAACAAGTTGGTAATTGTCCTATATTTTGTAACTACATATTTTGCACTAATTTTTCTTAAGAAAATCGTTTTTTACAGCAATGGCAATCTGGTTTTTCTTCGATTATGATTACAGAAATTATTTCAGTGTACCTGTAATGTACTATATGATTTTAGAAAATAAGAACCTATTTTAATTTTTTTAGGCTAAATAGGTTCTTGTTTATAGGGTGTATAAATGGCAGATTTTAGGCTAACAGGTTCTTAATTTTTAGGTTCTTATTTGCGGGTTTTTACTGTATATGCATGTAAAGGCCTGATTCAGTATACAACAATTTATTCCATTTCATTGCCTGCCTAGGGAAAGAAGTAAGTGGAGAATGGCAAAACTCCAGTACTGATGAGTTTTTCATGAGCAATCTTGAACTTCAAAAAGTAGACCAAGATTGTGAGAGTGAGCCAGAGGAAAAACCAGATGATTCCCCCTCGGCAAGCATGGTTCTCAATCACATTCTAAGAATAACTTCTGTCAAGAAATTCGCAGAGCCTCCCCAAACCCTGAAGCACGCTGCAGCAGCAGAGTCCTCGACTGGAAATGGGCATGTGCTCGATACAGAGAGCATTTGTGAACAAGTTAAAATTGAACTCATTAAGTACAATGTTTCCCAAGAGGTGTTTGCCAAAGCAGTCTTGGGCAAATCGCAAGGATATCTCTCTGAAATGCTCAAACATGGTGAGAACTTTTTCGGCCCCAAGACAATATGCACTAGAGAGGTTGGATGAATTTTGAGATCATGCGACAGTTCCTTCAGAGACCAGAGGCTCAACGGCTAAGGATTTATTACCAGAAGGGAGAATTGAGAAGAAGGGAGAGGATGAAATGTAGGCAGATTGAGATAATAAGTGCATTTTTTTCATCAGGCATTCGCAATTTTCTTTTTTTGTTTTCGATTTAATTTTTGTTAAGATTTTTGTTGTTGTGTAGCCTGCTGTGTAGGCATCACATTAAGGCGAGTTGAGGTTACAAGCTCACAATCATTCATCCAACTAGCCTTGTTCAATTTCAAGTTAGAGTGGATGGTGGGGAAGGGGTGGAGAAAGACAAACAGATTTCTATTCATCTCTGTTTCCTCACCCCTCCGCTCTCCTTCGTTCAGTCTGTTGCTTACTTGGTAGGGGCTATAAATTTGACCAAGAAACTAACGAAGGCTTGGTTGCCAAAGTCACATTTGCTCTGCAGACTAGTTTCTGTGCAATACATATTGATCTGGGAGAGGATGATTTCTGGTTTTTCTTTCTTCTTAATGAAAGGAGATGTATTAGAATTCATTTACTCCAGGTTTATGTAAAAAAGAGAACCTGGCATAGTTCTACCAAAGCGAATTTAGTTTCTGTGATTGAAGACTACATTTCTACATGCATTTCTACTGCATTTCTTGTCCCCGTTGCAAAAATGAAACAGAAGGTGGACGAACGTTTACTGCACGATCAATCAAAGAGTGGAATAGCCTAGATAAAGACCTTAAAGAACTAAAGAATGCCAAAGCCTTGAAAAAGAAAGTTATAAACAATTTACTTAGTAAACAAAATCGTGATATGAATTTTTTACAATATGGATGATGATATTAATATTTAGTATGTTTTTATTATTATGAATTTTTAGTATATATACATAATTATGTATTAATTTCTTTTTAATAGGTTTATAAATTGTATACATCAAATTATTATTACTTTCTTTTAAGTCAATTTTATTTATTGATTAGATTACTTTATAGAGGGCCACAGGGTTATCATTTGTACCTAAACTGTTACGTGCTACCCTCTTAAAATAAAGTCATTATCTTATCTTGTCTTTTCTTACCTTTGTGTCCCTGAGGTTTAAGTTAATTGGGTTTTAAATTATCATTAATTTGGTATTTTTAGAGTATGAGAAGCACCTTGAAGATTAATTGTAAATTTTGAGAGTTGACATAAATTTTGATGCTGTGTTTTTTTTTCCCGGGTATTAGGGTCTGTCTGATGATGCACTCAGGAAAAGAAGACGCTACATACCCACAGAAGCCAAGGCTGTCATGGAGGATCATTATCACCGCAGCAAGTACCTTTCATTGGAGAAGTGCCAAACCTTAGCCAATCAGCTGGCCATACCTGAACAGTGTGTCAGTGATTACTTCAAGAATCTTCGATCCAAGAGGAAACATAAGGAACGAATGAGGTGTTTGCTGAAAGGGCTGGAACATGGTGAAAAACAACCTGACCAGGAGGATTCTGGATATGAAGATGAAGACAGTGTGGAAAATGGCTCCAGTGAAATTCCTGGATTGTGTTTGCCTGATAATTCAGCTGTGCCAACATCTAGTGCAGCAGGAGAAGCTTCCCCACAATCACATGGTCATGCGCAATCTCCAAGTTTAATACATTTATGTGGTAGAAGGTTTAATGTGTCTCCCCCAGTATCTGCTTCATCTCCAACTTTTCCAACATCCCCAGCAAGGAAAGTTTCTGAAACCGATTTAGTTGCATCAAAAATTGCTGCTCTGACGCAAAGTCAAAAGTCATTGAACAAACAGTCTGGTGTCCGAAATTGCCTGTCACCTGCTGTGAGAAGTAAAGACAGTGAACTGCAGGTTTCAAGGACATCCACCAGCAGTTCTGTTCATCGTGCAGTCAGGGAGAGTTCTGCACTCTCTTCCAGCGACCTGTCATCATCGCAGACACCTGTCTCCAGCTCTGAAGAAGTGGAGACCTTCTCACTTGATAGCTTGATTGATGGTACCTGTAGTTCTGTCATGCTCCAGGGGGGGACACCTGAAACTGAAGGACTGGAGGTTGGGCAACAGATTTATGTTGTACATGTTAACAACCCTGTTGTGATAAGTGTTCAGAACTGAAGGCATCGGAGTTCAAGAAGCTGGCATCAAGAAATTTCAAGACAATTTTCTACAACTAGCAACTCCATGATATGTGAAGAAGACTATAATTAATCATTTATTAATTATTGATTATAACTATTAATAATAATTATAGTTACACAAAATTACAAAAGTGGCAATGATTAACCAGGAAAGAGAAAGGATAATTAAGAATGCAGAAGACACAAAAGACAGAATCAAGAAAACAAACTTGCAAAATGAAAGTCAACTTTTCACAATGTGGAAACTGTGACACCTTGTTTTAGTTGTGCTATAGAAAAGGAAACATTAAACCTATAACTCCCAAAATCTGATTCTTAACTCCCCCCTCCCCTCCCCCATTCCTCCAGCTGCCACACATTTCCTTGCAAATTAATTACAAGAATTTGGTGCTAGATCAAGATAACAACTTCTACCTGATAAGTCTGAGTATTCTCATTCCTTTTTTGCTGGATAATGCATGGATACAATAGCGAATCAATGAATCACTTCAGGGAGTTAGGGTTAATTTTTTTTAACTGGCCGCAATATTTTTCTGTTATATTGAAGATTTTTTCCCCTTATTGAGTCAGTTTCCCTTCGCCCTCTGTTACATTCAAAATGGAGAAATCAACTGTAACATAAGTATTTGGCTTTACACTACCTGAATGCCAAGGTAATTTCTGTCAAGATTTGGATTTAACTTATCAAAAATTATCATTTGAAGTTAGAAACAGTGAGGATAGTTTCTTTCTGTAAATATAACAGAAATAAAGAGATGAAAGCATCAAGGAACTTTCTAGAGATGATTTAAAACTAAATCATTTTTTAACGGTTAGTTTGTCACTTTCACTGTAACAGCTTTTGGAATGTGATCTGTAAAATATCTTAAATGAGGAATATAGCACATAGTCATGATTAGCAAGGTCATGTACAGTATTTATTAGGCTTTCATCCACCAAAATAGTTTATCAGATTTTGAGATTAATGTTACATGATTCATTGTTATCAGAAAATAAATCACACTAGTGTTATAATTGTCTCACATTAAGGGGTTAAGGTCACCAAACTAGCAGTTATCCTTTGTGGGAAGTTGCATAGCTGTATACCCTCGCATGTTGAAGGAGCTTGTTAGCGTGAGTTTTAAGACGGAAAGTAGAGCAGTCATCATTTGAGAACTAATGTAGAGGGGTGCCTGATCTCGTTCCCAGATCCTACCGTCCAAATGTAGCTTACAACTATGAAAGGTCTAGGTACGAGACAAGAAGGTGCCGTCATTGTAGGTCACGCATATAATGATTATACAATGGAACCTCCAATATGGGGAACTGATTGGGACTGGAAAAAGCGCTCCTGAAGGTGTTCCAATGTTATGAAGAGGAACCTCCCATTCAATGAGAGAATTCTGGAAGACTTACCACATGACATTCTTCTCCAGATCATGGTACCAGTCCTCCAGCGGCCATGTACGAAACATATTACGTAACAGCACATAAGGCTCCCTGCCGAACAGCGAGTTTTAGTCAAAATGGTAAAATTCTGTTTATTTTTCGGTGCGTATGCTCGTTTTCGATTTTTTTGTTTTATTTTACCGTTCGGAAGCCGGCTATCGAGAGTAGTTAGTACTTTGATCATTTCAAATAGATGTCGCCTGAGTTTAGTGTCAACCTAGATGGAAACTCCAATATCAGGTTCTCGAGAACGGACTGGAGCCTATTATTATTTTTCACTGACTTTACCGGAAAAATGATGATAGGTTCCAGTCCTTACTCGGAAACATGATTTTGAAGTATCCCTTTAAGTCAGGACGCTGAATTTAGGCCCCCTTCAGTGAAAAATGACCATGATTAAGTTACATGTTTCATTATTCTGTTTTAGGTCGATTGATAGCCACAGGCTCAGTGGATGCGTCCATCAAGGTATGTTGTTATAAAATTAACATGAAACACATCGGTCAAACATCTGGCGTGTGCAAGGTCGGAGATCAATTTTGGCCAACGGCGCCAATTTCAAACAATAACTGCTGTGACGTAAAATATGCGACCAAAATTGAAACGTTCTTAGAAATATAAACAGAAGGAAAGAAAAATTGGGAAAAGGAAAACTCAAGACTTTCCTACAAAGCTTATGTAAACACTAATATCCACAGTTGGTTTACCGTTTTGTTTTGAGCTTCATCATGATGACCAAAAAAAAAAGATTTTAGATAGGTTTGTTCTTGGCTCTCAGTAAATCGAGACTCGAGGAAGAGCCGAAAAACAACGGACAGCAGTTGCAGTTGTCACGGTGATGGTCTTTTTTGCTAGTCCCCCACGGCTTTTCGTGCGCCCGCGTTTTCACTCATTTCCTTTAAACAGAGTGCCTAGAGTGCCTAGCACTGGGCTAGAACCAGGACCTCTCAACGCGGAGTTCAGCGCACCTAGCACCATTCGTCCTCAATTCCCACTTAAATGAATCGTAATTTGACAATCTTCTATAAAGACCTTATGATAATTAATTTCTTCCAATGTGAAAATGCAAAGCAGTTATTGAAATGAATGACTGAAAAGTGTGCAAATACAGTGTAGCACAGTTTGAATGTTGGTCGCGTTTTATCTCTGTACTTTCTCCGGGTTATTTCTTGCAGGTGTTAGATGTCGAGAGAATGGTTGCAAAAAACACGATGCCACAAACACAGGATCAAGGAGCTGGCACCAATTTAGAAAATCATCCAGTTATCAGGACTCTTTACGACCATATGGATGTACGTCACCAACGCGCTGAGAATAAGGTTATTATTTCTATCGTAATTGTGCTCGTCAACATATTTAGCTACGTGTTTACGTGAAACGTGAACCGCAAGAGTGACCACGTGACCTTGTTTTTCCCGCCATTTTTTCACGTTCGCCGGCTGCGCTTCGTCGTTTCAACTGGAAAGTAACCTGTTTCGCGTTTCTCGTGTGCGGGAGATTTTTTTCACTTTTTCTCTTACCGAGTAGAAGGTAATTGGCGGAAAAAGGGAACGGGAATTGTTTCTTGTAAGTCATACAAGGGCGCCTTCAAATCTACTATAACGTGAGCTCACGCGAAGCTAAAGCCACAAGGTTCACGCCATTTTACATGAAACGTGAAAGGGCAAGCTGACGTTTGCCGTTTCACATAAAGGCGTTGCTTAATCTCTCTTTTATCATTATCGTTAACGCGATCCTTATCTTGATTGTTATTGTTGTCATTAGGGTGCAGGATGTATTACACTACTGTTTTCATTTTGTTTCAGGAAGTTACAGCTGTTGAATTTCATCCCAACGCTTTGGTCTTGGCATCTGGCAGTAAAGACTGCACAGTTAAACTGTTCGATATCTCCAAACCCTCCGTGAAAAAGGCATATCGTTCCCTTCAGGTAAGCTAAATGTATATGGCAAACATTCTGAACATTTCATAAACTATTCAGTAATTGATATCTGAATTGGATCTAGGAGTTTTTCATGGAGGTGAAGGGAGGGGGTCGTAAATTTTGATTGAACGAACACTATAAGTATAGGTCTCACGGGAAGGGGGGCATAGACTCACTCCCCTCCCCTCCCCCTTTCACTCCCCTCCCCCTTTCACTCCCCTCCCCCTTTCACTCCCCTCCCCCTTTCACTCCCCTCCCCCTTTCACTCCCGTCCCCCTTTCACTCCCGTCCCCCTTTCACTCCCGTCCCCCTTTCACTCCCCTCCCCCTTTCACTCCCCTCCCCCTTTCACTCTCCTCCCCCTTTCACTCCCCTCCCCCTTTCACTCTCCTCCCCCTTTCACTCCCCTCCCCCTTTCACTCCCCTCCCCTTGAGTCCCCCTCCGCTGAGTCTACTACTGAAGCAAACTATTAACTTATACGCATTGTGCAAAGGATAGTTTTAAATTATTTGAGGTTGCTAAAAACTGCAAGTTACGATCTGTTTTTCTTTCAGGAAGCCGAGGTTGTAACATCCATGTCGTTTCATCCCACAGGAGATTTCATTCTTGTTGGCACAGAGCACCCAACCAGTGAGTTCTTTTTTCCTATTTAATCCCAGACTACAAGCAGCCCGTCCTTCTCCGTCACACGAAATCACGGAGAAGAAAATTGCTGCAAATTAGTGTACTGAATTTTTGTTAATTGTGTTATGACCTATAAGCAGTAGTCGCGTAGTCTTTCCTCGTACCCAGACCCTTTGCGTTTAATACATGGTAGGATCTGGGTACGAGATTACTCGTAGTCAAATTCAAAGAGCAGTGAAAGTCTTACTGAGTGCGATTTGACCATCAAGATTAAAAAAAAAAATAAGTCCTTTGGCCTTCGTTTGTAGCAAGTCTCGAAACATTTTATTCTGACTTAATGTAATCAAACTAATTTACAAGATGATCCATTCCAAATAAGAACTCTTTTCGGACACATTCGATGGCATTCTTCATAAGAATTTTTTTTTTTCATATTATTGCTGATAATGGACTCTTTTCATATCCTGTTCTTGCAGGAGTATGCTGTCATTCATCCACTCTAAACATATTAATCATTTTGCATTTGGTTTTTTTTTACAGTTCGTCTTTATGATACAAACACAGGGCAGTGTTTTGTACCGGCAAACCCTCGTGAATATCACACAGGATCTATTAATATGGTATGATTAATTTTATTTTTGACAAATTTTAATCACACGGGTGAGCTGTTAACAAGAACTCTTACTCTACATTTGTTACCCATCAGACACTCTTAGCCCAGGGACTGGTCATTAGTTATCGCCCAGGGGAAGGGAGGGGGGAGTAGTTAGATTTCCGTTGTGTCACGATGTCTTACTCAATCACCCTGTAAGGTTATGTGACATTCCTATGATGCCCCTCCCCCCAAAGGCATACGCAGTGAATTGACTGTAAAATTTACATCGCCCCACCCGTTTATATTCTTTTGATGACGACTGATTCCCCTTCCGCTCCCCGCCAAAACCAAGGACCACAAAATTCCTCCCCCCGCAGGGTAGTAAAAACAACTGGTCCTGTACATCCAATTTCTTACAGACAAAACATAGCCTTACTTGCAACACAATTATTAATGCTGCTTCCAACTGGAGAGAAAAAGAAATTTGTTCAATTTACAGTGAATTCTGATTTCTGGGGCAGCATGAGGTCGAGAATCATCTAAATACTAGTAAACTGTAAAACAGACGATATACTTGTAATTCTAGACTGTCCATGTCCTTGTTATTCGGAATGTAAGATTGACCCTTGAACCGCTACAGTGACTAGCATTTCATTTCTCTGTGTGTCTGTGTGTCTTTATTGTTCAAAAGATAAAATTACATATCTTATGTTACATCTAATACAGGAAGTACACTTTCACAAAGCTACATTATACTTAAAAACAATTCTATTAAAAAATGTATTCTTAAAACGGTTAGTGCGAATAGCAGGCATGACAGGGGATTTATTTCTCAAATTATACCTCGTGATCTTGGTCTCAGGGAAGTAGGCTCTAAGAGGATGGCTCAGGATAGTTGAAACCTTGCGACAAATTTTGTGATCTTGCGTTTTAAGTAAGTCACCTATCTCCTCACAATTTCACAGCTGAATCACACATTAAGGTCACGAGAATAAAGGAAATGATCACCATCTAAAAAGCTCTTCATTGTTGACTAAATTCTCCTTGTCAGCTCGTTAGGAAATGTATGGAGAACAGTGTAGAGAATATGCGTACTGATCATGATGTGAGGGTGTAAAGGGTTAACAGGGCTTCGTTCATCAATTGTAGGTGCAATATTCCGCATCAGCTAATCTTTATGCATCTTGTTGCAAGGATGGATCAATAAAGGTAGGTGGTACCACCACAGTGATGAAAGCTTTGCGCATGTGCAATTATTGAAAATGTTTAAGGTGTTTTATAGAGAACATGTCAGTCAAACACAGGGCATGCGCGAGGGGAGTAAGTTTGACGTCTGCGCGCCAATTTACCCGCGCGAAGGAAAACATAAGAAACTCCACAACCGTCCCGGGGAAAAAAAGAGAGAGGAAATTAAAACACTCATGGCAATTTGTAAAAGGAAATCTAAATTAGGGAAAAGAAAACCTCGCGACTCTTCCAACACAAAGCTTATTAATTACGAGTATCCTGTTGAATTACCGTTCTGTTTTGAGTTTTACCAAAACAGTTCATGACTTTTAAGACGTAGTCACTTAATGGCTTGTGTGATTCTTTGTAACTCGGAAGATGCAAAAGAGCCACGCAAGTGTGGGGCCGGTCCACCTTTTCCGGACTGGCTCGCACCCTGTCGCACACACGTCAGCTTTCATTATGGCTTTCTTTACGATTGTCTGCGGGAGGACCATGTGGGTCATATTATTATGAATATTAAGTTGAAAATAGTTCCTTATTTTTGTTGTCAATAACTTGACACACGATAACACATGTCTTCATTTGCTGTAGATCTGGGATGGAGTCAGCAATCGATGTATTGCAACATTTGAACAGGCACACCAGGGTGGAGAGGTTAGTTATGTACAGGCACACAAAAGTGGTGAGGTTAGTCATGTACAGGCACACCAAAGTGGAGATTTTAGTTTTGTAGAGGCACACCAGATTTGAGAGGTTAGTTATGTACAAACACACCAGGGTGGAGAGGTTAGTTTTGTCCAAACACATCGCGATGGAGAGGTTAGCTATATACAAACACACTAAGGTGGAGAGGTAAATTTTGTACAAACACACCAGGGTGGAGGGGTTGGTTTTGTACAAACACCAGGGTGGAGGGGTTAGTTTTAGACTGGCACACAAGGGTGAAGAGGATAGTTATGTCTGGCATACTAGGGTGGAGAGGGTAGTTATCTATAGGTACATCAAGGTGCACGGAGTAGTTATATAGAGGTACACCAGGGTGGAGAGGGTAGTTATGTATAGGTACATCAAGGTGCATGGAGTAGTTATGTAGAGGTACACCAGGGTGGAGAGGGTAGTTATGTATAGGTAGGTCAAGGTGCAAGTGTAGTTATGTGCAGGTACACCAGGGTCGAGGGGGTAGTTATGTGCAGGCACACAAGGATGGAGAGGGTAGTTATGTGCAGGCACACCAGAGTGAAGTTGTCAGTTACTTACAGGCAAACCAGGATGGAGACGTTAGTAGTGTAGAGGACTTTGTACGAATTACTAAGATGGTGTTTTCTGCTGCAGGTGTATTCAGTTTGTTTTTCTCAAAACGGAAAGGTAAGAAGAAAAAAATTATGGTTTCTTACTTCGTTCAATTGCACTTAAGATATTTTTTCTAACAACAAATGCTTATACGATGAATGTATGAAGTTCATATATTTTGAAGTTCATATATTTTTCATCACGGGTTTATTACGAATCAACTTAACGGCCTGCTCCCAGTTGGCTTGTTAGCTCAATTGGTAGAATGCTGCGCTAGTATCGCAGAGGTCAGTGGTTCGAATCCCGTACAGGCCTGATTTTTTCAGGTCTGATTTTTCGCTATTGCATAAAGCCGCTCTCTACTGCGAGGATCGTGCATCATACGTAACAAATGCTTACTTGAAAGCTAGTGGTATAATTTCAGCTCGTGTTTGTGTAGACTGTTCCAGGCATTCAGGAATTTAAACAAAGCGCAATAAAAAATGGCGCGTTGGTAGCAGAGGAGTGGAAAAACGATGGAGGCTTTGGTCTGGTCATGTAACGAATGACTTGACCCAAGCCTCTCTCGGTTTTCGCTCTGCTGCCTTTGTCACGCTGTTCACAACTTTGCAAGGATTTCGTATCGTTCCACTTGCTGAAAGCCGTGAACAGGCTAATGTTGAAAATAACAAATATTTGACAAGTCAGTACTCTTTACTCTCTTGCAGTATATTGTTTCAAGTGGAAAAGATTCTCGTGTGTATCTATGGGAACTCTCTACTGGTAATAAACTCGAAACGATTAACTTTTACTTGTTTTTAGTTTGTTTTTTATTGTGATTCTACCTTAATAATCTTTCAACCCCTGAGAGGGACTGGCTTCTAATTTCTCCTTACAGTATCGTCCTTGAATCAAATGTAAAGATTATGAGAATAATGGAAATGATCACCAATTTACTGTAAAAAGCTCCTGATTGTTAAACAAGTTCTCCTTGGCATTACCACAGGAAATATAGAGAAAACACTGTAGAGAATATAAATACTAGTGTTAGTGTGTCAATGGTGAACTTTTACAAGGAGTACAGAATGTGCCTTTACTTCAGCATCAACAGTCAGTTATACACCGACAAAGACTGTTTTAATTCGTTCAATTTTATTTTAGGAAAGGCTCTAAGCATGTACATGGGCGCCACAATGTCGAACTACAGGACACAGATTGTTTTCAACCACACTGAGGATTTTTGTGAGTCCAGTTTGATAATGTTTGTTGTTTTTTAGGATCTATATAATAAGTACTGGAAGCATTCTGTAACTGACTCCAGGCGCGATAACCGCAAGTTCAGAATTAGAAATAAGGACCTCGAAGCACTGATTAAGAGCCTTGAACTTCGTGTTGATTTCCAATGAATTATCATTATTACAATGTACCACTGCTCAAAACCGTCAAACTAAAATACAAGCGAGAATATCTAGTCTAAGCGACATTAAAGGACAAAGCCGAACAATTATTGGACGTGATAAAAACACGAACGCAGGAAACGGCAAAACAACTAGACTAGAAATAACCGACGAAATGAAGCTAAGAAAGGTAGAAACACGTGCTTACCGATTGTCCTCTCTGTACGCCTGAGTAGTTATATACGCAAGATCCAAAGACTTTGCAACGAACGCAATAAACTTCAAGAACGCAAACTTAGACGGTACACACAGACTACTAGTAAAGACGCACGAGGTTCTGAAATACGATCTGACAGAAACGTCACTAATATCTAACCTAGACAGTTACACATTCAAACAAGACAAAGAGAGAGGAGCTTATTAGATAAGAGGGGATACGAGAGAAAAGGGCTTATTAGAGAGGGCACTTACTACAAAGGGGAGATAACTAGAGAGGGGGAGTCTATAGGAGAGAGGGGAGCTTGTAACACAGAGGGTCTTATCGCCAGAGAGGGGTACCTACAAAAGAGGGGAGATAATTACAGAGGGGGAGCTTGTTAGAGAGAGAAAGCTTTTAAGAAAAGGGGAACTTATTATTAAGGGGGAGCTTCTTAGTGAGGGGATGCTTTTTGGAGAGGGGGCAAGAGAGAGGACTTGTTGGAGTGGGGGGGGGGGAATGATAGGAAGGTGAATATCAGAGTGTGGGCTCATTAGATAGGGGGCTTATCAGAAAGGGAACTTTATGAGAAAAGGGGCCATTAGGAGAGGAGTTCCCCAGACAGGAGGCTTTTAAGCGAGGGGGGCTCGAAGAGAGGGGGCTTATGAGAGGTGGGGACTATTTAGTGTGGCTGAGAGAGAGAGCTCATTTGAGAGGGGATTCACTCAAGAAGGGCTCCTTGGAGAGGAAGGTCTTGATAGAGCGTTGCGATTCTGTTTTGCTAAATTTTCAACCTACTTAATTTTAATAGTGATTGCAGCAGACGAATCGAATAACAGTATAGCATGCTGGGACACGAGGTCGACCGAGTTGCAGAAAACTCTCAGTTCAGGTACAAATAAAATGGTTTTTTTGTTCCTGTGAAAAGTATGGTAGTAGAGGCCTCGTTTTGCGTGTCTTTGTTCATGTGTCACGCATTTAATGATCACCATCCGCAACATGGAAAACCATTTCGTTTTTTATTAAGACCACGTTATGAAACTAGTACACATAAAAAGCTCGGTCATTTCACGTGCGCCCCACATGACGTTGAAAAGACCAGCCAAGTGGAATCATCATTACGAGGGTGAAACTTAACTCTGGGACTGGGACTGAATGCGCTAATATTCCTGTGGTATACATGTCCTTTCTTTAGGTCACAACAACCATATTCGCTGCATCACCCACTCCCCCACAGGAGCAGCGTTTGTCTCGTGCAGCGATGACTTCAGAGCAAGGTTTTGGTACTGTGAGGGAGTATAAGGATTTCCTCCACCGATCGCATTGAAAGAAATAGCTTAGAATTCGTGTTCCTTAAACCGATCTTCAATGCAAATGTAAATCTACTGTCAAGCTCAGTTTCTGCTTAAATCTTTCAGAGATTCACCCTTCTCGTTCGGCTCTATTTAATCTGTAAGACTTTGAAATAAAATCTAGCGCCATTTAACGTGTTTGTTTTATTTATGATTAATATCAGAGCAATTTTTAATAGAGTGTAGAAAGTGAATCCACGATTGCTTTGTTGTTACCTTACTCTGCACTGTGATTGGCCCCGAAACTCTCGCAAATCTGTCAACCAATCAGATACAAAAGTAAAAATATCGTCGATTTGGTCGCCCGCGTTTTCCCGCGCTTTTAGCGGTTTGGTCGGTTTTGCTTTGAAGTTTCTTAAAGTTATTTTCTTGCGACTACTTTGGTTTTGGTTTTACGACTCTCTCAATTGCTTTTAACATTGTTCTCTTTATTGTTACTATTACTATTATTACAACTATTTAAGTTGCGGTTCAGTATATGAACTTATGTCTTCAAAGTGTAGGTAACGTTTTGGCAAAATTGAGAAAACTGATTCATAATTCAGTTCATTTCTTACAAACAAACCACTGCCTTACTCACAACAAAATGATTGATGCTGCTTCCAACTTCCAACTTAAGAAGAAAATAAATTTGTTTTATTTACAATAAATTTTGATTTCTGGGGTCGCGTGAGGTTGACAACGATCCTTATGTTGTAGAACTGACAATTTACATGTACTCCTATTGTCTCCTTGCTATTCGGAATTACAAAATTGACTCTTTAACCACTAAGAGGGACTAGCATTTAATTTCTCCTCACAATTTCACAGCTGAATCACACATTAAGGTCAGAGAATAAAGGAAATGATAGATAACAAAGCTCTTGATTCGTATATGTGCACGATCCTTCGCAGTAAAGCACTATTTGAGCAATAGTGAAAATCAGACCCGAAAAAAAATTTCAGGCCTGTACGGGATTCGAACCACTGACCTCTGCGATACTAGGGCAGCGCTCTAGCAATTGAGCTCAATTTCAGGTCTGATTTTCACTATTGCTCAAATAGTGCTTTACTGCGAAGGATCGTGCACATATACGTTTCATAACCGCAGTTCATACATATGTTTCATATGTTTGTTGTTGTTTGAAAGCTCTTGATTGTTGACCAAATTCTCCTTGCCAGCTCGTTAGGAAATGTATGGAGAACAGTTTAGAGAATATGCATACTATCATGATGTGAGGGTGTAAAGGGTTAGCAGGGCTTCGTTCATCAGTTGTAGGTGCAATATTCCGCATCAGCAATTTTTATGCATTAATCATCTCGCGTGAAAGAAAATTTCAAAAAACACAGGTAGAAATCTATGAAAGGAAATTCATAGTAAGGAAAATGAAAACTCGAGACTCTTCGAACATAGAGGTAATGAATTACGAGTATCCTGTTGAATTTTTTTCTATTTGGAGTTTCACCAAAAAGGTTTTGACCTTTAAAACGCTTTCACTTTCTGGCTGGCGTTGTTCTCTGTAACTCGGAAGATGTAAACGAGCCGTGCGAGTTTGGAGTCGGACGATCTTTTTTCGGACGGGCTCACGACAGCTTTCGTTATGGTTTTCCTAAGGATTATCTGGGGAGGGGGGGCATATGGTTCATATAATTATGAATATTATGTCGGAAATTTGTCTTCTGTTTTGCTGTTACAACACATAATAACACGTGTCACGATTCGTTGTAACTCTGTGACCCCCCCCCCCCCCTTTGAAAAATCCTGGCTACGCCCCTGCCCTTGAATCAAATGTAAAGGTTAGGAGAATAATGGAAATGATCACCAATCTACTGTAAGAAACTCCTGATTGTCAAACAAATTCTCCTTGTGGTTACCATAGGAAATGTACTGAGATCAGTGTGGAGAATATAGATGTTAATACAGAGGTGTAAAGGGTAAGAAAAGGAGGGAGAGCGGTTTGAAATTTATTTATTTATTTATTTATTTAGAAGATTTGCCGACAGGTAGGGACACCGCAACAGCTTTCCGCCAATCACTGCGGGCTCAGTAACCCATCCAACCCACCCCAGGGGAGGACAACCATCACACAGTAATCTCGTGCGTGGGAAATTAACGTCTCCTACCCCTAAGCCTGCAGGAGACGGGACCTCCATTTATTCGTCCCTATCCGAGAAGACTAGAATATCTAACCGTTTCTTGATATTAGAGAAAGGCAGCATATTCTTCTCAATTATTTTAAGATATTGAGTGCTGATCTGGCCGGGGCTCGAACTCTCGACCTCCCGCACAACAGTTCAGCGCTCTATCCATTGAGCTAACCGAGAGGCGGTTGAAATTTCACTTTCATAAGCCGGGGCAAGAACAATGGAAATTCCTGAACAATCTCAGTTTATGCAGGCCGCACACGAACAACAAAGTAGTTAGGGCAAAACGTTTATTTCAAAGTTATTTTTCAGATCCAGAAACCGGAGACATTGAAAAAAATATACTTTAAACACGAAGGCGCGCTATATAAGGAAGTCTTCCCTGGGAAGACCTAGGCTCAGTTGTCACTAACCGTTGACGTGTGCGGGTCAAATTTAAATGCTGGTAGACGAACAAAAGGAGCTAATGAGATATCTATTGTTTACTTCCACCAGCATGGTGGGGTTCTGTTCTGGTGTACCGGTTCACATGGGAATTACCATTGTTCTTTCTTTGTTTAGGAGTCGTTGGTTAGCTGTTGTGTATTGTTTGGTATTTTGTATCGGCTCATGTGAACCGGTACACGAGGACAGAACCGCATGGTGGCATGAGGTAACGTGCGAACCACCTACTTCGGTCTCAAATTTACCGCCACAAATAAAGACAGTTTCCATTGGAGAATGGAAATACAAATCTCAAGAATTCTTGTATTGTGATGAAGACATAAAACAATTTCGAGGAATGCGCCCGCTGTTCAATGGTTTGGAGTAGCTGTAGCTCAAGCTGACTTGACTCTAAGAGTTCTACATTACGACGGTTGATTGACAAATGGTCCAGTGGGCCCTAAGGCTCCTTTTATAGCGCGCCTTCGTGTTTAAGCTCATCTTTAAATTTTCTAAAATCTTGACGAAATATCTGATCACAGGAGCTCCTACTGATTAGGAAAATGATATAAAAAAGCTTGGGAAACCTCTATTTCTCAAAGTGAGTAGACTACCAGTGGTCCCTCCTTTTCAGTAAAGTCCGTCGTGCGAGTAAAAAAAAACTCAGCGAAAAAAAGTTAATGTTAGCACGCAGCGGGAGATCGAAAGCTTTTTTCACTCGCGCAACAGACTTCGCCTAAAGTGGGGGCTGCTCTTAGCCTAAACGTAAGAAACCAATATCTTTATCTGCGATCCGTGGCCAAGATTCGTCTTTTTACAGTTCGAACACTTCGGTTTTGGTTTTATGACACTCTTGACATTGCTTTTGCAATAATATTATTATTATTACTATTATCATTACTCATATTACAACTATCTAAGTAGAGGTTCAAGAAATAAACCTATGTTTTCAAAGTGTGGGTAACATTTTGACAAAATTGATAAAAACTGATTGATAGTTCAAGATTCATAGTAAAAGTCAAAATCATCTCTACGAAGTATGTTTATAACTTAGAAATCCGGTTTCCATCACAGTATTGTTTAGACATCATTAATAATTGCCGTAAAATGAATTCCAAGAGACAAAAATACTACCAAATTTTTGGTTGTAAGACCTTATATCAGATGAAAAGACATAGGTCACAACAATCACATTCTCTGTAGCACCCACTCCCCAACAGGAGCAGCGTTTGTCTCGTGCAGTGATGACTTCAGAGCGAGGTTTTGGTACTGTGAGAGAGTTAAGAGAATTCCTCCACCGATTGCATTGAAAGAAATGGTTTAGAATCCGTGTACCTTACAACGATCTTCAATGGAAACGTCAAGCTACACTTGATACCTCAATTTCTCCTAAAATCTTCCAGAGATTCGCCCTTCTGGGTTCTTTACTTTTCATCATGATCATTAATTGGATAAACTATTTCGGCTCTGTTTAATCTGTGAGGCTTAAAGTCAAATCTATTGCCTTTTTTCGTTTTTATTTGTTTCATTTATGATCACTATCGGAGCAATTTTCATTGGAGTATCGAAAGTAAATCCGGAATTGCTTTGTTTTGCTTTACTTTCGCTCTCTGATTGGCTCAGAAAAACTCACACCAATCTCTTAACCAATCAGATACAAAAGTAAAACACATTCATGATTTGGTCGCCCGCGTTTTCCAGCGGTTGAAGCAGTGTGGTCGGTTTTGCTTTGAAGTCTCTTAAAGGTATTTCTAGTGACTACTTCGGTTTTGGTTTTACGACACTCCATCGCTTTTAAGATTGTTATCATTATTATCATAACTATTATTATAACTTGTTCAGTTGAGGTTCAATATACGAACTTATGCCTTCAAAGTGTGGCTAACATTTTTGCAAGTTCGAGAAAATTGATTCCGAATTCAGGTCGTACGATTGGAAGCCTAAATAATCACCTCGACGGAGTGTTTTTAACCTAGAAATCCGGTTTCCATCACAGCCATCGTCTAGATATCATTACCAACTGTAGTAGAATAAACTCCAAGAACAAAAAAAGGTAATAACGTTTTGGTTGGAAGACCTTATATCAGAAGAATAGACATAGACAACAACAACATCAGCTTGGGACTCTCTTCCAGCGGGTCTCAAAGCTGAGAAATAAATTTTAAGGATAATGATAATGTGATAGAACAATGTTCAGTCGAGTGTCGAAAGTAATCCTAGCTGGCTCTAGATCTGCTTTTGCCTTACTTCGCTTTGTGATTGGTCGATAAAGCTCTCGCCAATCTCTCAACCAATCAGGCGCTGAACTAAAAACAATTATGACTTAGTCGCCCGCTTTTTCCCGCGTTTTGGGATGATTGGTCGGTTTTTAATTTGAGTTCTCTCAAAGGTATTTTCCTTTCCTCTGGTTGGCCGTTGTGATTCTTTTCTTTCAGTTTTACAACACTCAATTCAAAAGCACTCTATCGCCAAAACCATTATTATTGTTATTATTATATTACAGTTTAGGTTCCAGAAATTAACAGGGTCCAGTTGTTCGAAGGCCGATTAGCACTAACCCAGCGTTAAATTTTAATGGAGGTTTCCCTATTTCATCATTCAAGAACCTTCCGGTGATAATTTTCCGTATTCTTTTTAGAGCATCCGATCATCAAATTGTAGACAAAAACAGTTGAACTGAACTTTCTTTTTAAGCTTTCAGATCTGAAATCAAATATCACGCTAACCCAGGGTTACCTTAAACTAGCTTTGAACATTCCGGCCCAGATCTCTTCGCCTGCGCCTCTCGCTCGTTCACTCCTTGAAGTGATTTACATATGAACTCTTCATAAAAAGGTATCAACACATTATGTATCTAATGGCAGTTCAGAATACACACCTATCAATCTAAGAGTGACTTCTTTTTTTTTTTTACGTACTACCGAGCTGGTTCTCCTTATCAATTTCAAGAGAAAATTATGGCAGCTAGAGGGTAAAATTTAGAATCATATCCTAAAAAAATAAAAAGGTTAATGATTTTTTGTAATCTAAAATTTAAAGAACAGTGCCATAATTTTCGCATCGTGGAAAATTTACTCAACATTTTCTATTTTTTGATTTTTCAATTATCTGTTCATTTTTGTTCCTCCTCGGCAAACATAATACAACTTTTGGGCGAATGACATCGCCTGCTGGACAGCTGGGCCGTGTTAAAAAAAAGCACCCACAAGAGCAGTGAAAAGTAAAAAGTTTTTGTGTAAAAAAATACCAGTTTTCCTTCCAGTAAACAGGATTGGAGGGAGAGTCAAGGATCAGTCGCTACTCTGTTTCTTCTCCCCGTCACTTTCGTCCTTCGTCAGTTCTTTTTGCCTAAAACAAAACTTTTGAGTTAAGAATAATGTGTAATACCTTTTTGTTTTTACGTTTACATAATCTCCCAGTCGTTGTCATTAGACTTGTTATAGACATAAAAGTTAGCTTCCTCACCATATTCACTGATTTATCGATTAATTTATTCATAATTTATTTATTATATTTTCGCTCAGATTGTGGTCATTGTCCTGTCAATCTTTACACCAATGGCATAATTGTAAACATCTTGCACACTTAAGAAACTACACTGAATCATAACCTGTTTTTGCTAAACCTTTCACTCCCAAGATCTGATTTTTAATTCTCCCTTCTAGTTGCTACACCTTTTCTTGTAAATTTGTGACGGGAATTTGGTGTTAGATAATGAACAACTTGTACCTGATAAGTGTTTGCTGGATAATGTACGGATATTATAGGGAGAAGTTACATGTTAATCACTTCTAGGATTTAAAGGGCCAAAAAAACCGTCTAACATGTGCCGTCATAAAATAAAACCTCATAGTTGCAGACGTTTTTCTAATGAAAGAAAAAGGAAGGCTCCTGTTTATTTTCACAAGCTCAAATGGGTTATGTCGATTACACAAAATTACTCAAAAACATGCTTACCTTATTTTTTTCAAGTCGAATGTCACGTTGTCTCCCATCAGTTCAAACGGAGCCCATTGGGCAGGTTCGGTGAAGCCGTTGCCTCTCAACCATTTAATGGCCTGGTGAAGAGATTCACTGGCACTTTCTCCAGCAGCCAGGTGTTTGTAGAAAACTTTCATGAGTAGCTCTGTTGCTTTGTCTTCTATGGCCCACGATGCCACCAACACTGAACGTGCACCACATCCTAGGAAAGCCCGAGCGATTCCAATGACTCCCTCTTGTTTAAACGTTCCACGCCCACTGTGACAACAGCTAAGTACGACCAGTTTAGCTCGCAGCTTCACCTTTGAAATGTCGGACATTGTCAAAAGGTAGTCTTCTTCTTGTGGAATAATTTTAGTGGTGCAATTGGGGGACAGGGCAATCTCCCCTCTCTCGGCATTACCATGGGCGGCAAGATGTATCAGGCTCACTGAATGAAGTGCGTGAAGTACCGCCTGCTTTGTTGCGTGCTCTCCTAACAAAGGCTGAACACCCAGGAGTCGGCCAACCATCTCCGCTTCCTTTCGTGCACCCAACAATGGTGTCAATTTCAGGGTACCTCCTTTATACTGCACTTCACCAGCCAAAGGATCACCCACTACCAGTGCACCAGACTGACTGTGATAGTCCCTCGGACATTCCTGAATGATGCCGAGAGTCGTCAGAGAAGGGACGATGCGGATTCTGTGGGTTTCTGAAAAATACTTTCCCACTGTCTCATCCCGCAAGGCAGCAAAAGGGACTCGGTACGAACACTTCTCAGGCACAATGATGACTTCAGGCTCTGTTAGGAAATCTTTGACAGGAGCGATAAGCTGGTCATAACACAGTTGAAGAATCATTTCGTTGCGTTTGAGTTCGTCTCCTTGCGAGGTTGCTCGGCTCTCTTCTTGAGGAGATATGACGATATCGTCACCCAAAGATCGATCCTCGCAGTTCTGGTCACTTGAAATGCCGAAACTGGAGGCACTTTCTTTAAAAATTTCCTCCACATCGCAAACGCATGCAGCCATAAGTGTGTCAATTTTTATTACGGGGCTCACTCGATAGTCAATGTCTCCATTTGCTTTTAAAACCCACAGACGAACATGCAGCTCACAATATGAAATGTACAAAACAGCGCAATTGCTCTCTTGATTCACAATGCTTTCGATCCTTGGCCGAGATGTTGAATCAGCTGAGATGTGGCTTTCAATTGGGAGTTTATCAGCCAATAATTCTGCGAGGCCTCTAGCGCGTCTTAGCTCCTCCACATTAAGAGAGTCTCGCACACTTCCGGTGGCACACAGCATGCGACTGAGCAACTCGTAGGGGGAATTACCGTGCTCTTCTAAGAGACATGTTTTAAATTCGTCGTTTTCTTTGAGAAAATTTCGCAACTTTTCATAAATTTCAATACTTTGACGTAGATACACCATTGCCTCCTCAAGCTTTGATTCCGATTTCTTTAACTGAGCGATTCCGAGAAGGCTGTAAAAGTCAGTCATATTGTCTCCAATTCCGCTGCTCATCAAGTGCGCTTTCTCAAAGTATTTTTCCGATTCGTAGTAATTGCCAAGCGATAGGGACACGTGCCCAAGGTCTAAATAGATTAGACCTTGTGGTTGTCTCTCGCCAGTATTGATGGTGATAGCAAGCGCTTTCTCGAGTAACTCTCTAGCTTTCTGGTAGTCATAAAACGATCTTAACAGAATTGCCAGGTTCCTGTAGCAGTACGCTTCCCTCTCTCTTTCGCCAATTTCTATACTGATGGCGAGTGCTTTGTCAAAATGTTCCTTAGCCTCCTTATGTTTACGAAGTGATTGAAACACAGCTCCAAGCTCCGCATACTCACTCCCTTCTCCTTTCCTGTTGCCAATTTCTGTTGCGATAGCAAGAGCTTTCTCGTGATATTCTTTAGCCTTCTGATACTCACCGAGTGATTGAAACATATTTCCAAGGTTCCCATACCGTGTCCCTTCTCCTTCTCTATCGCCAATTTCTGTTGCGATAGCAAGAGCTTTCTCGTAATATTCTTTAGCCTTCTGATATTCACCGAGTGATTTAAACACAGTTCCAAGGTTCCCATACAATGCCCCTTCTTCCCTATGGCCAATTTCTGTTAAGATAGCAAGAGCTTTCTCGTAATATTCTTTAGCCTTCTGATATTCACCGAGTGATCCAAACACAGTTCCAAGGCTCCCATACCATGTCCCTTCTCCTACTCTATCGCCAATTTCTGTTGCGATAGCAAGAGCTTTCTCGTGATATTCTTTAGCCTTCTGATATTCACCGAGTGATCGAAACACAGTTCCAAGGTTCCCATACCCTGCCCCTTCTCCTTCCCTATCGCCAATTTCTGTTGCGATAGCAAGAGCTTTCTCGTAATATTCTTTAGCCTTCTGATATTCACCGAGTGATCCAAACACAGTTCCAAGGTTCCCATATTGTCTCCCTTCTGCTTTCCTGTCGCCAATTTCTGTTGCGATAGCAAGAGCTTTCTCGTGATATTCTTTAGCCTTCTGATATTCACCGAGTGATCCAAACACAGTTCCAAGGTTCCCATACCCTGCCCCTTCTACTTCCCTATCGCCAATTTCTGTTGCGATAGCAAGAGCTTTCTCGTCATATTCTTTAGCCTTCTGATATTCACCGAGTGATCGAAACACAGTTCCAAGGTTCCCATACCGTTTCCCTTCTCCTTCCCTATCGCCAATTTCTGTTGCGATAGCAAGAGCTTTCTCGTAATATTCTTTAGCCTTCTGATATTCACCGAGTGATTGAAACACAGTTCCAAGGTTCCCATACCATGTCCCTTCTCCTTCCCTATGGCCAATTTCTGTTGCGATAGCAAGAGCTTTCTCGTAATATTCTTTAGCCTTCTGATATTCACCGAGTGATTGAAACACAGTTCCAAGGTTCCCATTACATGCCCCTTCCCCTTCCCTATGGCCAATTTCTGTTGCGATAGCAAGAGCTTTCTCGTGATATTCTTTAGCCTTCTGATATTTACCGAGTGATTCAAACAGGACTCCTAGCCTTCCATAAGTCACTGATTCTCCAATTCCGTCGCCAATTGATTTTGCGATGGCAAGTGCGCCTTGAAAAAGTTCCTTGGCTTCTGCAAGCCTACTTTGTCTTTTGTATTTGTCTCCCAGTTTAAGGATTGATTTTCTGGTATTGTGGAACATGGCGATAAGTTTGTTGGTGTATCGTACTGCGTTTGTGTAACCGGAGATTGCGTAGTACGCATTGAATATTACCTCAGAGACATCCAGGCCGTTCATATCAAAGCCTAGATTGTTGAGTAAGGCTAAACATTCATAACACAAATGAGCGGCTTGTATACCACGATCAGTGTTTAGAAGATATGTGGCAACATCTAATCCTATCCTGATCTTCTGTAGGATTTCACTCGTGTTAGTCATCACGTACTCCTTTTTGTTTGAACAAATACCTTCCTGAAATGGAAAAAAAATCAACAGGTTAAAATACAGAAAACTTAAATAACTAAATTATATGATGACTCTTGGTAGCTATCTCTCTGCAAAAGTTTAGACAGTGCTCACTTTCCACGAATGCTTGTTAGTGCGAGTGCAACATTACTTTTCTCTCTTCGTTTTTCCATAGCTAATAAATTGTGCATAAACAACACTGATTCTTGACAAATCGCGATGCAAAATTTACGAAAACATGTAACTTTTAGACCCAACCTATGGGGGGAGGGGTGCTTAGATCAATTTTTTCCGGTACGTGCTGTTCTTCCTCAGAACCGTTCTTAATCCCCCCTCTCATAGACAATTAATTTTCTGATCATCCATCGTTCCCCCCCCCGAAAAATGATATGATCTCCAAAATCCTCCATCTTCCTTTTGATGGCAAAACGATAAACAAACAATTTCAAATTGGTTCATATTAACACTGATTGCCCCCCCCCAGCTCCCCCCCATGCCTTTTGCTCATGTTTCATTTGCGCGCAATTCAGATAAACTGTGTCAAATGCATCTCGGATTTAAAACTTCGCTTTTGGATTCATTGAGTTGAGTATTTGATATACGTCACTGAAAATTTTTGTATTATTTTTCGATCACGACATGCGCTTATTTTGGGCAGACAGCGAAACCTGTTAAATTTTTCTTTTATTTTCTGACAGAATAAAAACGTGAATTCTTTCAAGAAAAGTGAAAGTAATGGGCGGAAGCCATAGAACTATAAAGGTCGGCACACACGAGGGGACTAGTCCGTGCGACTAGTCCGTGCGACTAGTCCGTGCGACTAGTCCGTGCGACTAGTCCGTGCGACTAGTCCGTGCGACTAGTCCGTGCGACTAGTCCGTGCGACTAGTCCGTGCGACTAGTCCGTGCGACTAGTCCGTGCGACTAGTCCGTGCGACTAGTCCGTGCGACTAGTCCGTGCGACTAGTCCGTGCGACTAGTCCGTGCGACTAGTCCGTGCGACTAGTCCGTGCGACTAGTCCGTGCGACTAGTCCGTGCGACTAGTCCGTGCGACTAGTCCCGGAAACAAGTCTTTGAAGGGTTTACACGAGGGGACCGGTAGCAGGGACTAGTCCCTTAAGGCGTCCACACGGGGGCACTCAATTGCACAAGAACATAGGAAAATTAAGAGGCAAAAGATGTTTCTTAGTCTGGAGCGTTACGCGAAAACAATTAAAATTTGGTAACTTTTCATTGTAGCACTATTAAACATCAACGCAAACGAACTACACTTATTCAGTCGGATTATTCATGCTTTTACGTGTTCCGTTTTTTTATTATTATTATTATTTTTAACAGACACAGAGTCAAATAGGGTAAAAATTCCATCAAAACGGCTCCAAGACATCTGTATATGTTTACAAAAGTAGAAATAGTTTTTTATTCTTCAGTTGTAGAAATCTAGAAGTCAGGGAAAATTCATAGAAACTGCAATGTTTACAAATACCGGAAGTCACGCATCCTACTGACCCGTGATTGGCTTATTTACCGTTTAGTCGCAGGGACTGGTCGCACAAACAGTTCACACGAAGGGAAAAACATTTGTTTCATGCGACAAGTCCCTGCGACTGGTCGCACGAATTCAAACCAGGGACCAAATTTTGGTCCCTGCGACCACAGAAATGTGTAGTTCACACGAAGGGACTAGTCGCATGAAACTGGTCGCTGGGACTAGTCGCAGGGACTAGTCCCCTCGTATGTGCCGACCTTAAGAGAAAGACGGCTCACCTTTATAAACAAACTCGTGTCTCGTTCAGTTTCCTGGTCGTTTAATTAGTGAAACCAGAAGTTGGAAACTGAAAGAAAAACGTATCCTGTCAATACTGAATGCAAATAAATATGTGTTCTTGTCCAAGGGTGAGGGGAAGAAGGCTAGATATTCGCCGAGTTCTTTTTCCCCTATGGTTGGTCATCGGTTCATTAAGAACGCCAAAGAAGCTATTATCCAGCGGCTTCTTGACCCTACAGGCTTGGCTGATAAAGGATTCGTTGCATAACCAAAACATTTCACTTTAATAAGATCTAGGAATGATTTGTTTATTTCAAGAACTGGGAAAGAAAGCCAACTGTGTTTGTAGCACATGATAAACCTACGAGGGCCGTTTATTTATTTCTCTTTTTACTATGACTGTCTTCTACCGCTTTTGCGATTCCTTTGCCGACAAAGATTATGGACTTAGTAAGGCTGCTCAATGCAAATTATACTTGCTCAAGAACAAGCAAGTTAATTGCGAGTGGGAAAAATGGTTCCATCTCGCCCGTTCAGTCAGCCATCAGAGCTAACATTTCGCTTCATATTACCCACGTGTTAGCTATATATCAACTAGTGTTATCACAAAATAAGGATATGATTGATCGGTAAATAAAGAATTGTTTAAATATCACCGCTTCACTCTATTCTTGTAAAATCCCAAAAAAATATTGGAACACGTGCTGGATACATAATAACATTGTACTCTTAAAATTTGATTTACCTTGTGTCTCATTCGACCCTCCAACTTTTTGAGTTGATTTACAAATAGCTTATCCTTTTCAATATCAAAACATTATCATGCCAACAAAATACACAACCGATCAGCGGTAAGAATGCCATCTTGATCCGACATCAAATTCTCTACACTTTTTTAAAGGAAATGTATATGATCGAGAAGAGAGGATTGCTAGTCAGATTTTGGAAGTGAAGGTTTAAGGGCTGCAAAAACTATTTTATTTTGCCTACAAATCTATGTTCGCGTCAGGCTTTACAACCGAAAATCTTCCTCAATTTCTGGGTTGTTTAGATATCTTGCATTCCTATCGAACTTTCACTCATTTTAAAAAAGTTTCCATACACATTATTTTTGATTGTATAGAAAAAGAAAATAGTTTTTTGTTTTATACAGTTTAGTTATTGGTCTGTTTGTTTTTTTTATATATATATAAATTTAGCTATTTTAAATCTTAAAAAAACACACCGTTGAACTCAGCACGTGGCACGTGCTGAGTTTGATGCGTTGTTCGTGTGACTTCAGAAATCAAAAGCAAGAAATTGAAATCAAAGCCTGTAAAAAAACGATGACGGCAAATAGCAAGAGTCACAAGGGTGAAGAACAAAATGTTAAGGTGGCTGAACACAGTTTTCGCGCGCGCTTTTGCTGATGCAATTCAGCGCGCGCGCAAGGATTGCAAAAAACTAACATGCCGTCAATAGAGCGGTCGTCTTATTTACTCAACACGTATCCGCACTATCTGTGCTATTTTTCTCTATAGTTGGCGCAGTGTATTGAGAGCTTTAATCTTTTATTACAAAGACATGTTAGAAAAGTTAACAGTGCAAAGAACCCAGCAATTCTCAGCTTTTTCGTCGTTACCGAGAGAACCCGGTTAAATGCAGCGCATGCGTGGTAAGTCAAAAAATTGCGATTGAATGAACAACTGCTTTCTCGGAAATATGCCTATTTCTTGAGAACCACTCATTAGAATTTCACGAAATTTGGTACGAAAATACTTTAGGAAATAAGAAACTGGAGTATCGAAAAAATTGATTTTTAACAAAGGAAATTCTAGATAATCGAGTAAACCTTCAACAAGGGATAACTAAAGATCTCTATTAAATTGTTAGCAAAATGGTGTTAACTTGTGAGTATCGTTACAAGCTCGTTGCATGCAAATTATAAAGAAAAGCTAATGACTAGATTTTCTACAAATGAACAAGGCCGATTTTAAAAGCTTGTTTATATTTATTCATGTTGCCATGACAATGGTGTCGCGAAAAGTTTGCACGTGCTCATGATAAATTTTTCCTGTTTCAGTATATTTAGTAGTTGATTAAGTAAGTTATTATTTCTTGTCGCCAACATTGATTTGTGGAATGTCAAAGGAAGTATTGACCGGCGTCGTGTAATCGAGCCTTCAAAAACAAAGATGTATTCAATCAAATAGTTGCTAGTAAAACCGCATGCATAGATTAACATTATGATTGTCAAGCAAGCCGATGTAACAGGAAATTAGTGGCCACGAATCATTGAAGAATGTGTAAAACAAAACTGGAACTTTGTCAAGTTAGCTTAAATTATCATACCACTCCGGACTTAGCGTATCTGGGTGTGTATATCAGTAGCTTATAAAACATAGCATTTTTCTAACTCAAAAAAGATGGGATTGAGATAGGTCGTAGAACAGAACGTGTAATGTTGGATTCTGAAGAATAAAGTCAAGTTAACCGAAAGTATACAGTACAAGTCTGCAGAACCAGCGTGTGTAGAGTTTCCTTCTAAAGTAAGTAAGAAATTCTGCTAAAAATGGCACATACGGCAGCGTAACTATCAAAAAAACAAAGTTTGGCATAAACTAATTTATGCACCCTGCGCCGCGTTTAACATTATCCCGGATGACTTATAATGGTAGATGCTTAAACATTCGAACATGTGATGTCGGGCCTCTTTTAGTTAAGCTTCGGTGCAAGCAAACATTTTCCCACCCTATTAACCCGCCCATTGTTTTTGAACATTCCCTTAGGTACGTCGAGTTCTCATTCGATGGGTGTTTGCCCTCACCTTTTCTGGGATCAGGCTTCTATTTCCGGTTTTACTGTAACTTGATTTGATGTTAAAAATAAACGGCCACTCAACTGAGTGGCCAAATTACGGCAAAGTAAAGGTTGTCCGTTTAATTCTCCCAGCAAACCGAGCTCACCCCTAGATATGCACAGTGTAAAAACACTTGGTTATAGGCAAGCAAGCAAGAGGCATAAAAACAAAGTTTGTGTTGTTAACTTGCTTGCTGCCAGTTTTGGTGACCGAGAGATCAAGGGTTTTAGAGAAAATGGTGAAAGAAACACAGGTATCAAAAACTGTGTTCAGCCACCTTAACTTGATCCGTCGATAGAAAAAAAATGACAGACAATCTCATTTTAATTATTTAGACCACTGAAAGAACAACTCGTCAGCAGATTTAGAGAGTCTCAGTGGGGTGATGGTTTTTATGGCCAGCGGTTAGAAATTCGGGCATATTACGGCTAAAGGATAATAATTTTCAGTTGCGATAAACAAACACATGTTTATGGCTAATTTTCTCTATGCTTAGCGGCTAATGCAAAAGTTTCCAAGTTTAGTATCCTGATCGTTTATTGAATGAAACCAAAATCAAGAAATCGTGTCTGCAAAACAAAGATTTATGAAAATAGCCCGTGTCATAACAATGTTTGAACCTGATCTTAAAACTACGGTGGCCCATAGAGGACATACCACAATTTTTTTGTCGTGCGATAAAATTAAAATATCGCGCGATATTTCACACTCAGCGTGTGCGTGATATTAGTCACGCAGTCGGCACAGTAAGATGGCGTTGTTAAAGTACTCTTTAAAAGGATTTTTACTTTTTGGAATAATACATTTATCCAGCGCTGTATTAACGCCTTACGTTGGCAATGGCTTGCCTAATACTCTCTAGAGGATCGATATCATTCATCACTACTTTTCTCTTGATCTGGGTTACTCAGAGATCCACGTTTTTCTTCTGTGTTTTCATGGAATTGAAATAGGCTTGCGCCAGCTGTAACGACTGCTTATGCGTCAGGGTCTATTTTTTTTTAATATAGATTAGTGAGTAGCCTTTCTGCAAATATTAGTTTGAGCTAAAACCGTTTCCCCAAAATTATTTTCTCACCTTGCCTTACACGTTTTAAATTTTTTACAACTTCACGAAACGCGTCGGAGAATAAAGAAGTTTTACAAGTAATATAAAGTACTGCGATAATTTCCATTTATCGCGCGACAAGAAAAGATGTGGCATGTCCTCGTTGGCTGTAATCATCTCATATCCAACGCGCGCTCGTGGAATAATTGTTAATTATTATATGGCTGTGTCTCACAAGGACTGGGAATTACTGAATTCACCAATTTGATTGGCTGAAATCAATGTTGAAAGCGGTCTAGATTTTCCCATCTAGACTGGCATCTAGACCGGTCTAGAAAAAAAAGATACAAAGAATATAAAACATTGGCATATAAGACACAGCTATATAATAACTATCTTATTAACCGAGCTAGGTCGGTCTGTATGGGAGAATCTTGACCTCGGTCGTTGGTACAGACCTTACTGCGTTCGGTCTGTACTGGCAACCTCAGTCAAGATTCTCCCATACAGACCTCCCGCTCGGTTAATAAGAACTAAATATACTAGGATGAAAATATCGAATCTTTCTCGACTTATGAGACTGTTTCAAATTCGGAATCCTGCCATGATGTTTTTCATGGAGTTTCGATCTGAAATATTTCAGTTTTCAGAGACGAGAGAAAAACATTGCTCAGTTTATTTATCCTCTTACCTTACAAAGATATATAAATAGTGTCTTTCTCGGTGTTGTTTGACAAACGAAACTAAGAAACTTGGTCTTAAATGACAGAATAATAGTTAAAAATTATTCCACGAGTGTGCGTTGGATATGAGATGATGGATAGCCAACGAGGCGCGTAGCGCCGAGCTGGCTATAATCATCTCATATCCAACAAGCGCGGGTGGAATAGTTGTTTTATTAAAAAAAAAAAACGCCCCCAGGATATTAGACAAATCTTCTCGACATTATTTTGTAAGAAGAAGCCGGATGTTACAATGAACAGATATTACATTTTGGTATATTGGCTCATATACCATAATGGCTAAGCCAGTAAAAAGTCTTGAATTGTATTAGTCAATGATCCAGGTTTTGATAATTATCAGTATACTAGGATGAAAAAAATCGAATCTTTCTCGACTATGAGATTTTTTGAAATTCGGAATATTCTGTCATAATTTTTTTTCCACAAAGCGGTTTCGATCGAAATAAAAATAAAAAAAATTATAAATCGTGATATTTCTGTTGTTTATTCTTATGACCGTGTTCGAAACTAAAATCAAGAAACCGAAAAAAATTCCTGCAAAACAAAGACAGGAGAAAAATAACCCGAGTGAAGACAAATAATGACCCTGATCAGTAAAATAATAATAATGGTACTAACAATAATAACAATAATCAAATCTCTAAAATATATCATAACATCTTCTCCGTTCTATTTCCTCATTTCTGTTTCTTAAAAGAGAAACCTCCGACAGAAGAGAGAAGTCATATCACCAACGATGAAACGCGCGTAGTTTTTTTTTTACAAGATATCATATTTGTACAAGGCTTTGCTCTCTCCTTTGTTTAACCCGGTGAAAAAACTGTGAGATGACTGTAAACTAAAATAATCTTCACCCCTAACACCAATTTCAAAGATTCACTAGAGTACTAGCAACTAAGAAAGTTATTTAGGGAGAAACTGGCAGAGGAAACGTACACATTTTGTAATAATGATTTCGGCATATTGTAATAATTTACTCATTTTGTAATACGCACTGCAATATCATATTGTATTTGAGGCGAGTAACGCATTTTGTAATGATGGCTGTAGCATTTTGTAATAATCTTCAGTTTACGCAATTTGTAACAACATCCTATAGCAAATTGTAATATGTTGCTATTGCAAAAAAAAATATTATTACACAGACTGGGTATTTTCGGTTTCCCTCCTCTGAATAGTGACTTGTCAAGCATAAAGCATTGAAGGAATAAGGCAAAACACGTTTGCAATAATGGTAACAAATATGTATACAGCAGTAAATGGCACTTAGAAAAGCGTACTGGCTGTGTACACATTTTAAATAATCACATTTTTGCGCGCCGTATCTTCCACAAAACATAAATGTAAATGAACTTCCATGAAAATGCTTGTTTTCCATTGGAATCTAATGGAGTCAATGTCATTAAGAATATAACACTGCCGCGAGTTTTTCGCAAACAATCGTAAGGAAGAATATTAGATCTCTTCTCAAAAAAGGCTCAGAATCAGATTTCTTGCATTGGTGAAGGGTGATTCTCGCTGAATTCACTTGAAGGGTCAACGGCAGCTTTGACAAACGTTTAAAAGTCTCGCTTTTGTTGGATGTTACAAAAACCAGGAACGGGGAATGGAGAATGAAGAACGAGGAATGGGGAGCGGGAATGGAGAATAAAAAACGGGGAACTAGGAACAAGGAACGAGGAACGATGAACGAAAAACGACGAACGGGTAACGACAAATGGGGAACAAGAAACGAGGAACAAGGATCGAGGAACAAGCAACGAGGAACGGGGAAAGACAAACGAAGAACAAAAAAAGAGGAACGAGGAACGAGGAACGGGTAGCGAGAGACAGGGAATCGGGGAGTCTGGTGCTCACACACTTTTTCTTGTCATTTGCAATTTTGAAGTGTTATACGGATTACCGCTATACTTTCCAACCTCAGATTCTCGTTGCAGATTTCCTTTTCCCCGTTCCTGATTTTCATAAAATGTACGAATGTAAAATCTCTTTCATAACGGTTGGGTTATCAACGCATCTTTAGTCTGCACAGTCAGCTACTGCTGTTGTTCGGGATGAGTAAACTTGATCTGCTCTAGCCAGTGAATGGACCGATCAGTTCGAAACTTCAACAACCATCATCGGCTCCCTCGAGCAACCCATGGGCATTTAACTGTCGTCTGCATCTAGAAAGAAGGGAATTTGAACCTCGCTTGGGTAGGATGGGGAATTTGAACCGATGTCTCGAGCGGAATCCGTGTTTTCAAAATTTTTGAAGTGGAAGTTTCGAGTTAAAAAGACTGCTTTCGTGAGCGAATGGCTAGGAAGAAACTTTTCACATCTTAGGATGATGCCTTTAAGCGAAAAAACGCAACAGTAGCACCAAAAACTAATTCCTGACTTTGTTAATTCTATAACATACGTTGATCACTCAAAGAATCCTTGAACAGAAAGTTATGCTTAAGTGGGGCATTTGAACACAATTTTGGCCCGTGGGGGGGGGGGGGAACGAGAATTTGAACGAATCAATCTTTAAAAGCTCCAATATCGGGGGGTTTACCCCAGGGTGGATGCGGAAGTTTCAAATTGATCGACGCCAAATGAGTTCTTTTATTACTGCGTTAAGCGTACATAAAAGAAACACTTACGCTAAAACCAGCTAATGAAAAGTTGCACATCCACACTTATAAGGGGTTGTAGTTCGAAAATTGCATAGTTTTTTGTTACCCATAACCTACAGTAGGACGCCTGAGAATGGCCGATGAACACAAAGACTTTCCAAACCAGTTTTCAAAGAGTATCACTTTGAAAAAGCACCGACTTTTAGACGCTCCGTTTTCTGCAAGGACAAGTGAAAAAGGAGGCTCTTAAAAACGTCGACCGAAAAATGCGTCCCATTTACTGTCGCTCCTCTCTGTGTTTTCTGGTGTTTTATTGCTGAGGATAATCACAAATGCATCGCTGTGGATAATCGACAGCAAGACGAAAACACTGAGTTTGGATGAAAATATCAACCTTCCTTCACTGGCATTTTTGAAAACGCCCTATTGTGAAACGCCCTTAGTGAAATCTAATACATCGTCAGTGCATGCAAAAGAAGTGAAAATTCAGAACAAATATGGTGGCGCAAATCTTTTTTCGGTCTACGCTACTTTTGTCTTATTTTGTTAGAGGTTTGCCTGCCAGCGTGTATTTGATGTATTCAACGGCCACTGCGTATGCAGGAGACAGAAACGAAGATAAAGAAGACTATTCTCGGCAACACAAAGGCTGCTACGCATCTAAACGAAAAATCCAATTTGAACAAATCTCACGATATCGAAAAAAGTGAGAACCCAAGTGAAAGAATATCTGCCTGAACAAAAGAAAAGACTATAAACCTCCAAGGAAAATGATATAATTTAGCCAGAAGTTATGAGTAAGTACTTCAAGGTGAGCTCAAGAGGCTGTCTTGACGCACATTAAATGATTTTCTGACCAGTAAACGTCTATAAACATCAGATGCTAGGTGCTCGCGCGAGCACACTCAACATTGCGCGGTAGCCCTAACAAATCTTGAGCAACTGTCGATGTTATAGAATCCGGATTTTTAAATGCACAAGAACTCGCGTGTGAACTGCTAAATTTACGAGGGCAATTACATGAAACTTAAGTCCGGTGAGCCCTTCCTTTTATTGTTCCAATATAACATTATCAATGAATAGAATCATCAGAAAAAATCCTGGTAAATTCTACGGAAGGAAAGTTTGCACCGTGAGAAAATTGGCTTTTTCTATATTTTATGAAACTCCGCCCCGTAGAATCTTTCTTAAATCTTTGTGCATTATCACGATTATTTGAGCAACAAGCTAAAAAATGAGTCTGAATACTCCTTTGGAATTGTTGCCATGGAAACCAATGGTGACGAAATGACATTTTGGAAAATCAGTGATTGTATAATTCAACCTCGTAAAAGTGTTCAGTCTTTTTGTTGTATTCTTTTATATTTACAAACCACCAAAAAGATGGAACTGGTACTAGCCACCTTAGTTATAAGCATCTGATTGGTTGAGAGATTGGCGTGTGTTTTCATGACCAATCACAAAGCGAAGTAAGGAAGAAACAGAGCCAGCTAGAATTACATTCGACACTCAATTGAACATTACTCTATCCGTAACACTAGGAAAACAAAGTAATGAGCTTCAAGATAGATTCGGATAGCAAATTTCATGAGTTATACTCGTTATTTTTCGCCAGGGGGGGAGAGGGGGTTTGGAGGATTTTCATGGTTTTTCCATAAACTTCAGTTGATTCTCCACTAATGCGTTGAATAATTTTTATGACTCTTCTCTCATAGGCAGTTAATTTTCAGTCAATTTTCTATTGTCGCCCCCCCCCCCCCCCAGACAATGATTTTTAACGCAGACAAAATTACCCACACTCTTAAATGTCTTCGAGACTGACTACGAACTTCAATACAGTGAATGCTGCACTGGTACTATTCGTCAATAAGTTACAATAGAAGGATATCAGTACTGTATCTCCTTAGATAGAGCCTTTCAATCACTTATATCCGAAAATTTCAACAATTTTGTCATGACAATAGGATGTACTGCAGGTGCTCTCTATTGTAAAAATAATGTGGGCTTGAAAATATTCGATTCTCATGCAAGGGATATTTATGGTAGAAGTCCTCCTCAAGGTACATGTGTGCTGCTTGAAGTATCATCACAGAAGAGCTTAGTACAATATTTTCAGAGTATACATAACAATGATATATTTGAGTTGAAAGGAGTTAAAATTAATCAAGTTCAAAATAGCACCCTTTTTTCAGTGTCATGGCTGTGAAATAGACTTATTCAAGACCGGAAATGACGAAATTACGTGATGACAGTAACAATGGGAATATGGCAGTCCCCTAAAGATAACTCCAGACGTGCGATGTTGAAAGCCCGAGTTCACGCAACTATACGTCTAGTTCTATATGCGACGTAGCGGAGCAATTTATTTTTCCAAATTATTTTAGTTGCGCGAAGAGCTTTTGAATTCTTCTAATATTTTTCCGACAGAATAAATATGTAAATTCGTTCAGGAAAAGTGAAAATAACGGGCGAAAGCCCCAGATCCGTAAGAGAACGACATCTCACCTTTTAAAACAAAAACGTGCCGCGTTCAGTTTCCTGGTCGTTTGATTAGTGAAACCAGAAGTTGGAAACTGAAAGAAAAACTTATCCTGTCAATCTTAAATACAAATAAAGAAGCATTCTCGTCTAAGCGTGAGGTGAAGAAGGCTGGATATTCGCCGAGTTCCTTTTCTTAGCGTTTGTAACGATTATAATCGATATTGTGCTCTTCAAATTTGACTTGCCTTGTCTCTTATTTAACCCTCCACCTGACAGAGTTGATTCACAAATGGCTTCCCGTTTTCAGCATCAAAACATTATTATGCGAACAGGTACTGAGAATACACAAACTGATCAGGTTAAGGATGCCATCTTGACCCAACATCAAATTCTCTACGCTGAAGAAATTTTTTGGTACCAAGGTGGAAAAATTGCAAGTCAGATCTTGGAGATGAAGGTTTAAGGGTTCAAGAGTTTAAAGTTTAACATCTATGTCAAACTTTGCAACAGAAAGTCTTCCTCAATATCTGAGATTGTTTGGATCTCTTGTATTCCTAGTCTATCACTGATTAAAACAAGTTTCCGTAGAAATTATTTTTGATTGTTTAAAAATAGAAAATAATCTTTTTTGAATTTTAGTTTTTTTTTTTTTTTTTTTCAGCTACTTTCCATATAAACGAACCGTTCAAGTTTGACGCGTTCAGTTCGCGTGACTTCAGAAATCAAAAGCAAGAAATTGAAATAAAAATCTGTAAAGAAAAGATGAATGCAAATAACAAGAGTCACGCGGGTGAAGAACAAAATTTTAACTTCATCGACTAAAAAAAAATTACAGACAATCTCAGTTTGATTATTTAGACAACTGAAGCAACAAATCGTCAGCAGGTTTAAGAGGGTCTCAGTGGGGTGATGGTGTTTATGGCCAGCGGTTGGATTTCTGGCATATTACGGCTAACGGTTAATTACTTTCGGTTGCGATGAACAAAATAATTTTTATGGCTAGTTTTTTTTACGCTCAACGGTTAATCTTTTTTGTCGTTTTACGGCTAACGGTTAAACCCATCGTGAACCTCGTTTCAAAGATTGCTTTCACGTTTAAACCCTCTACCACCGAATATAACCAAGTTTTTGTCACAATCAAAAAAAAGAAATTATATATTAACACAAAATCAAGCACACAGATTACGAGAATAACGAAAATTATTACACGACTCGGGCAGTCAGAGGGCCAATAACTAAAATCAACCAATCAAAATGCTCTATTGCCGGTCACTGCTCTTTCAATATACTAGGATGAAAAAATCAAATCTTTCTTGACTTATGAGATTGTTTGAAATTCGGAATCTTCCGTCATAAATTTTTCATGGAGTATCGATCCGAAATATTTCAGTTTTCAGAGACGAGAGAAGAACATTACTCCAGTTTATTTATCCTCTTACCTAACAAACACATATAAATCGTGTCTTTTCGGTGTTAATTCTGAACTTATGACAAATGAAATTAAAATAATGAAACCTGATCATAAAACAGAAATTAATAATTACCAATATGCTAGGATGAAAAACTCGAATCTTTCTCGACTACGAGATTGTTTGAAATTTGGAATATTCTGTCATAAATTTTTCACTTCTCGATCCGGAATATTTCAGTTTTCAGAGACGAGAGAAGAAAAATATAAAAACAAAAATATATAAATCGCGACTTTTTCGGTGTTTATTTTGAACTTATGACAAACGAAACTAAAATCGAGAAACTGAAAAAAAAAAAACATTTCCTGCGAAACAAAGCCGGATTTTTCGGATTTTCCGGATTTTTTATAGTCCCCCCCCCCTTTGTACTCAGTTGGCGATGGCTGATTCCCCACCGTTTCCCCCCCTAAAGATCATGTGACCATCCAAAATCCTCCACCCCCCATGTTCCCCCTCCCCCTTGCGAAAAATAATGACAGGTCGTTTAGATGGCAAAACGATAAATAAACAATTTCAAATTGGTTCATATTGGTTAGAAAGACAACACAACCTCCCCTGATTCCTTTTACTGATGTTTCATCTGCACGCAAATCCGTTAAAATGTATCAAAAGTATCTCGGATCTAGAACTTTGCTTTTCGATTCATTGAGTTGACCGTTAGATTTCTTTCACACGATTTTTTCAACCACCACATGGGCTTATTTTGGGCAGACAGTGAAACCTACGCAACAGAGTCATCATTTTTCCGTATTACTTTAGTTACGTCGAGAGCTGTCATTTCCTCCATACATTTTCTGAGACAACGAGAAGGTTAATTCATTCGGGAAAAGTGAAAATAATGAGCGGAAGCCATAGAACTATAAAAGAAAGACAGCTCACCTTTTAAAACAAACACGTGCGCGTTTTGTATCCTGGTCGTTTGATTAGTGAAATCAGAAGTTGAAAACTGAAAGAAAAACTTATCCCGTCAGTCTCGAATGTAAACATGCGTTCTTGTCCAAGTGGGAGGTGAAGAACGGAAGGTTGGATATTCCATCGGCGAGTTCTTTTTCTAAGCGTTTGTAATCATCGAGACTAAGAGGTGGTCTATAAAGAGCGCCAAAGAGGTTAACATCCAGCCCTTCTTGGCCCAATAAATAATTTGTTATACAGCAAAAATGTTTCACTTTCAAATAAAGAATGATTTGTTTATTATAGAAAGCCAACCGTGCACTAGCACATTAAACCTACGAGTGTCGTTTTTTTTCTCCTTGTTCTAATTGTCTTCTACCGCTTTTGCGACTCCATCGCCGACATTGTCAAAAAATGATAAACTCTGTAAGGTTGCTCCTCACAAGTTTTTTCTTGCTCACTCAGGAACAAAGAGGGTGACCCGAGCGGGAAAAATGGTTCCATCTTGCCCGTTCAGCTAACCCATCAGAACTAACATTTCGCTTCATATTGCCTACGTGTTAGCTATATATCAAATAGTTTTAATACAAAGTAAGGATTTGATTGATCGATAAATAAAGAATTGTTTAAATATCACTACTTCACTCTTCATAAAAAAAAATGCACAGAAAAGTATTGGAACGTATGTTGTTTACATCATGATATTTTGCTCTTAAAAATTTGATTTGCCTTGTGTCATGTTTAACCCCCAAATGTCAGAGTTGATTTACAAATAGCTTCTCCTTTTCAATGTATCAAAACATTATCATGCAAACAGGCGATGAGAATACACAAACTGATCAATGGTAAAGATGCCATCTTGAACCAACATCAAATTCTCTTCACTTTTTTTTAAAGAAAATGTAGACGATCAAGAAAGGAGAATTACTAATCCGATCTTGGAGGTGAAGGTTTAAGGGTGGCAAAAACCAGTTTATTTTGTTTACAAATCTATGTTCGCGTCAAACTTTAGAAAGGAAAATTTTCCTCAATTTCTGAGATTGTTTGGATCTCTTGTATTCCTATCACTGATTAAATCAAGTTTCCATATAATTTATTTCAGATTGTTTAGAAAAGGTAAATAATTTTTTTTCCATTTCAGTGTTTATTAGCTGCTTACCTTACAAACGAACCGTTGAACTCGGCACGTGACACGTGCCGAGTTTGATGCGTTATTCGTGTGACTCCAGAAACCAAAAGCAAGAAACTGAAATAAAACGTTAACCTGTAAAAGAAAGATGAATGCAAATAGCAAGAGTCACGCGGATATAGAGCAAAATGATAACTTGATCGATAAAAAAATAACAGAGAATCTCAGTTTAATTATTTAGACCACTGAAACAACAAATCGTCAGCAGGTTTAAGAGGGTCTCAGTGAGGTGTTGGTTTTTTATGGCCAGCGGTTGGAATTTCGGGCATATTGCGGCTAACGGTTAATTTCTTTCTGTTGTGATAAACGAAACATTTTTATGGCTAATTAACGGCTAATTCTTTAGTCGTTTTACCGGTAACGGTTAAACCCACTGAGAACTTCGTTTCAAAGATTGCTTTCATGTTTGAATCCTTTATCACCAAATATAAGCAAGTTTCTGTGAGAATTCAGAAAAAAAAAAGACCGCCATTGAATTATTTTTTTAAGCTGCTTACCAAATGAAAACGTAGAAGTTTCCGAGTTTAGTAACCTGACCGTTTGATGACTGAAATCAAATTCAAGAAACCGTGCCTGCAAAACAAAGATTTATGAAAATAACCAGTGTCATAACAATGTTTGAACTTGATCTTAAAACACATATTAACCATTAAACTCCCAAGAGTGATCAGGACAGAATTTCTCCCAACAATATCAACACAAAATCAAGCAGATAAGTTAGGCGAATAAAGAAAAGTATCAAATAGGGGAGTATCAGTTGACCTAGTACCAAATTCTCCTAACTGACTTCATAACAATTATATGGCAGACAGTAAGGAGAATTAATTATGACTGAAATATTGGGACTGAAAGGGTTAATAATTACCAATGTACTAGGAGGACTTCAAATCTTTGTCGACTTTTGAGATTGTTTGAAATTTGTAATCCTCTGTCATAATTTTTTTCACGGAGTTTTGTTTTGAAATATTTGATTTTCAGTTTTCAGAGACGAAAGAAGAACATTACTCAAGTTTATTTATCTTCTTACCTTACAAAAATATGTAAAGCGTGTCCTTTTGGTGTTGGTTCTGAACTTACGACAAACGAAACTTACATAAAGAACTTGATCTGGAAAGACAGATTAATAGTTATCAATATACTAGGATGAAAAAATCGAACCCTTCTCGACTATGAGATTGTTTGAAATTCGGAATCCTGTCATAATTTTTTTTCACAAAGTTTCGATCTGAAATATTTCATATTTCAGAGACGAGAGGAAAAATATAAAAATAAAATTATGTAAATCGTGACATTTCCGGTGGTTATTTTGAACTTATGACAAACGAAACTTAAATCAGGAAACTGAAAAAAATTCTTGCAAAACAAAGACTGAAGAAAAATAACCCTAGTAAAGACAAATAACGACCCTGATCAGTAAAATAATAACAATAGTAATAACAAAAATCAAATCCCTAAAATATATCATAACATCTTCCGCGTTCTGTTTCCTCATTTCTGTTTCATAGAGGAGAAACCTTTCCGACAGAAGAGAGAAGTTATATCACCAACGATGAAACGCGTGTAGTTTCTTTAACAAGATATCGTATTAGTACAAGGCTATGCTATCTCCTTTGTTTAACCCAGTGAAAAAACTTTGAGAGGACTATATAAATAATCTTCATCCCATACACCAATTTCGAGGATTCAGTAGCAACTAAGAAAGAAACTAGCAGACGAAACGTGCGCATTTTCTAATAACGACTTCGGCATTTTGTAATAACTTACGCAATTTGTATAATACACATTGCGGCATCATATTGTAGTAAAGGCGAGTAACGCATTTTGTAATAACGGCTGTAGCATTTTGTAAGAATCGTCGGTCTACGCATTTTGTAACAACATCCTATAGCAAATTGTAAGACTTTGCTCCTGCGAAAAAATTACTATTACACAGATTGGGTATTTTCGGTTTCCCTCATCTGAACAATGACTTGTAAAGCATAAGACTTTGAAAGAATAACGCAAAATTCGTTTGCAATGGTAACAAAAATGTATACAGCCGTAAATGGCACCCAGAAAAGCGCATTGACTGTGTGTACACATTTGGCGAGATGGCATTTTGCGCACCGTATCTTCTTTAATTAAAACAACAATGTAAATGAACTTCCGTGCAAATATTTGTTTTCCTTTGGAATCTGATGGAGACAATATCATTAAGAATATACCCCTTCCGTGTGTTCTTGGCAAACAGTTGTAATTAAGAATATTAGATCTCACCTCAAACAGGCTCAGAATCAGATCTGCTTCATTAGTGAAGGATGATTCTCGCTGAATTTTACTCGAATGCGCGCTGCAGATCAATAATATTAGCCAACGCACTCGACCATATCATATAGGCTGTCTGTCATGCTTTTGTTTTTCGCGATCTCTGATTGGTTTAGCCCATGAATCAACATCGTTCCCACGGTCTCCCATCTTCCCGCCCCCCGGAGCGAGCGAGTGCAGGCGCAGGAGGATGAGAGACCCTGGGAACGAGGTTGCCCATGAATCAGCTTGCGCAGAGAAACGCCCGAGGAGCACTAGTGACGAGTTTCCGAGTCGGGTGATTATCGGAAATTGTCGCTTATTGAGTTATTTTTTTGAAAAAAAATAACTATATGTTAGCGTATAGATTAGTGTATTGTGGTGTAGTGTAACCTGATCAGCGCAATTTAGTGTATCTCTAAGCAATCTGATTGGCGCATCTTTTTTTTGGTGTATCTCCACGCAATGTGATTGGCCCAGTTTTTTGGTGTATCACAAACCAATCAGATTGTAGTATTTTTCGATGTCGCACCAATCAGAGCGTTCTTGCTAATTTGTGGTTTGACAGGTCTTCAAATTTCAGCGAATCAACGCTTAAGTCGGAGAGAGCGGTTCGCGAATTAAGGAAATGTATCAGTCGTGTTGGAAAGTGGTGGAGTTGTGATCGTTGTACGACTATGCTTATTCTTCCTTCTGAAGGAGACTGAGTGGAACATGAGAAAAATTTGAATCAAATATTACTTCAGATGTTGATAAGAGCAACTTCAGGATATTTCATTGCTATATATGAGTTAATCAGCGATTCCAATTTTGAATTTCGCACAAGGAACGAGGTAAGATGACATCTACAAGAGTTGTAAGATCATCTATTCAGTGTAATGGCTCATGTCCTTCGTGAGGATTTTATCGCTATGATCTGTCTGGATTTAAAAGGTCGTCAGGGAACTTTTTCTACCGATTAGCCAGTTAAAACGTGCATGTTTTGTGTACCGCTCCTTCACTTACGACGCATACACCGTCAGCTGAAGGCCTAACACGAATTTAGCGCTATAGCGTGCTGTTTCGGAAAGGCTAGTTTTACTGACTCTGGTAAATCTTGCGCAAGATATTTACGTAAATCATATTTGATTGATAATTTTTTTTTTTTGCCATATGGTTGTTCTTTTAGCAGCAGTTGAAACGACCACCAAGTTACATTTACTTTCTGCGTCGACTGCCATGTTACATATCCGTTTCTTTGCTTCTAAAAGTTCTCCATGAATTAAATATTGTTTAAACAATACTTTCCCGTTACAATTGCGCGTTACTTTTTACTCGCCAGTATGGATTAGATTTTTTTAGATGAAATACCATTTTCCAGTAAACGACGCAAATTTTATGACATAAATCTACCTCAATGAAAAATATTTCACAAGGGACAGAATGGTACGGTCGGTTAATTTTCCACGCAACTCTCACGTGCTTAGACGTTTTCTACCAATAAAATTCGCTTATAGCTAACCTGGACTTTACCCCATTGCGTGTCAATTTCCTGTAAACAACCTGCATTTTATCACGTATTTTGCACGCAAAGGGCAAAGTCCAGATAGGCAACAACCAATTAAGTAACCCACCTTATTATCCTTTGAAGAATGATACTTTCTCTTGGTTCAATCTACTTTCACTTGTTCGAAGAACGGAGACCGGAAAATACCTTTGTCCAGAGGCTGTAAGAGATAAAATAGAGCTTTCCACTGCAAAATTATATGGAAGAGTATTTTGAGGCAACCATCTATTACTGAACAAGAAGCTACACGGAGCCTATTTTTGGGCCGGATTTGTGGATCAGCGGATTGAATTGAATTGGTTCGAATTGAAGGCTTTGCTGCTTTAGCAAAATCGCTGTCGAGTGCTTTTCATGGTTTGTTAACATGGTGAGTTATGGAGGCTAAGACTTCGGAACAAGTTGATGCCATCCATGAAAATTTGGAATTACTAAAATCGCCGGAGGAAAGGCGGGATCACTCAATAAAAAGTTGTATTTCAACGCGATGACTTTATTTACAAGGATTTCTCTTGCTTACATCTAATAGCAAATCTTTGAAGTTTTTTTTGCCTCGGAACGATATATCACAGAAGGCATTTTATAGACCTCAAGATTTTTGACTGATTGAAATTAAAGGTATGTGGCAGTGACTTCCACAAGTTTTTTATTTTTGGTGAGAAAAGTACAATTATTTTTTTCGCAATATTTATTTACGGATGGTTTCAATCGCCAACGTTTACATAAGTTGGTTGTATTACTGTTCCCAAGGGTGTTGTTTTCATCAGTACGTTAACAATAGTAGTGATTCACAGTATTAGGCTTGTACTTTAAATAAATATAGTTAAGTTCACTCGAAAGATGAGTATAAACTGTAACAAGCTTATCGTTGATGCGTGGCCAGTACTTCAAATCTGACTGACACTCGATGTCAAAACTCAACCTCGTTCCCTGGATATGCCACCACATTACTTTACGCCAATTAAAAACTGCACGCTACTGTGCATTTTCTTGCACAGGAAAAACCAAACATAATTTCTGATTCTGGCCCTTAATGGTCAGAATAATAACTAGGACTTTGTCTCTGACGAAGGAACGGCAATAAGCACAATTTGAACCTACGAGCAGGTTGTTGTTTAGTCTCGTCATGCAATGTTGGAGAGAGAGATAGCGTTGCGTGATAAGTTCAAATTAGGGCTGTGGAGGGGACTGCAGGAAGCGTTGTACCAATGCAGTTTATTTTTGCCAACAATTCAGACTCCAGCATCAGTTATATAGTGTCCCATTTCAACCTACGTATCCAAAAAAATAACTCCTGCATGCGTAGCATGCCTATGTTTCCAATAAGGTGGAGTATTCCAGTAACAACTTTTGCTATTTAACAACAGTCAAGCGACGTGATTGAACCGGATTTGAACATTATTACATACTTTACATGTGAATGATACATTGTAGAGGTTAAATCAAGGAAATTTTGCAAAAAATTTGTATAGCTGATCCCCTCATCCTAGTCGATCTCAAGTTTCTTGTTCGATTCAGAGAGTTTTAGCTCAACAGACTTAACACCGTGGCCGCAAGGACTTACGCTTGCAACGGTAAGCAAAACTCATGAATAGTATCGCCACTATAAAGCTGTTTTCACCATGCTACTGGTTAGAAAGATCCCCAAGACAAAATTTCTATTGTCTTGTACCTCTCGCCAGTAGGATTTCGGGAGGCTTAGAAGGTACTACCGGCCAGAGGTACAGCTTGCATATTTAGTCAACTTTGCCTAATTTTTATTACAGTTTGCTTCACATTTAACTTTTCTGCACTCCAAATCAGTCTTACAGTCTTACACTCCTTGGAATCACTTTCTTCATAAATAAATTTGCATTTAGTTTTTGTTTTTTAGTCTTGTACCTCTCGCTGGTTGGATCTCAGGGGACTTCCAAAAGACTACCGGCTAGAGGTACAGGTTACATATTTAGTCGACTTTGCCCAATTTTTATTACAGTTTGCTTTAAATTTTACTTTTTGCCATACCTTGTTAGTCCTGCACTACACTGGAATCACTGTTTTTAAGAATACATTTACATTTAGTTCTTTTTTTTTGTCTTGTACTCATAGCTGGTAGGATCTAAGGGGACTTAGAAAATACCTCTAGTTAGAGGTACAGGTTGCATATTTAGTCGACTTTGCTCAATTTTTCAGTATGGTTTGCTTCACATTTCACTTTTTTGCACTCTTACGAGCATGCTCGTAAGTTCTTCCATGCAAGAATGCAGAGTTCTTCCATGCAAGAATAAAAAAAAATCGCTAATCTTCGGTAAAGCTGAGAAAAATAATATTGACTCTTCTTCTGCATATAGATAGCCTTATGAAAGTATATGAATGCCATGAAATTTTTTCCTTAAAATATCTGTTAATACCTGAGAAAAACGTTGGAAGCTGTTTTTAACTTAGGCACAATTAATTTTGGCAATCCAAAACATGTGCAAACAGGATTGAAATCGATTTTGATTCACTTGACTCACTTGTCAAAACTACTGTGCTAGAAAAAGCTGTAGTAGTTCCAATTTGGTGTATAACTTGTCATGGTCTAAATGCCATGATTTCATAAATTGTAGATTTATTTGAGTGTTCAAGAGAAGTAAAGAACTTACGGCTCTCCTGTGCTTCATAAAACAGTAGGTGAAAAATTGTGATAATTTTGAGCGTGTGCCTTTGTTTAGGATTCTGTAAGATTAAGAATGACAATACCCAAGTTAACGAACTTTCAAGATATGTAAAGTTTACTTTGGGGAAATGAGTGTGGGATTTTTAAGAATTTGTTGAAAATCGTCAACAAAATACATTAAATCACACCCTGTTGTGTATGGGTAACCATTAGCAAAAACAAAATTGTTTTTGTTTAGAAATCCTGGCAACTCAAAAAGCATAAAGAACAATGCAAATATACTGACCTCAACTTGGATATTATATTCTCTAATTTTTAAAGTGGTTTATTTTACTGTTTGTTTAATTTCATTCGTGAGGTTTATCATTAACAGAGAAGCCTGCCGCTGCAGCCACAATTAAAACCAGCTTGGTTTTCGATAATTCTTTGTAGCTCGCTTTTCACATTTGTACTCTTTATACTGTTATTACAGTTTTTCCTGAAAATTCTGACAATAAAGAAAAATACACCTTGCTTGCAAAGCAATACAAAATTTGCATACCAGGCTGAGAAAGAGTTCATGACAGTGATTGGTACATAGGGTGGATAAGGTATTCCCAGTGGCCAAGATTAGGTCTTTTTGCCATGTCTCTTTTCTTTTGTTTTTGACAATAAGTTCCTAAGTTTTCAATCAAATTAGTTCAAAACAGAATAGAGGTCTCGATGGTTTTAATTGACAGAACTACCTTACATGATTTGCATATCCCAACAATATAATACCGGTATGATAAATTTACGAACATGGATTGCCTACTATGCTCCCAAAAGAGCAAAAATTATCTTTATTAGTGATCTAAAGAGAAGTCTGCTACCTCAAAGTAATGATTATAGAAAGAGACCGCATACTTTCTTTCCCCCCACCCTATGAACAAATTCAACTGTCACGCAAGCTCATTTGGCCTCGATGCAAATTTTTTTTAGAGATTCTAGCGTAACTAATTTCCATACAGTCTGTCAAACAACAAATAAATGATGAACAGGATCAACAACAGAAAACTCTGAACATAAAATTTAAATAGTCAGCTCGATCAGTTTTTCGAATGAATTTTGTCACAAAGGACACTGACACGTCATATCAAGGGCACAAGGAACACAAATTGCAAAGTTTAGACGTTTTCAGTAGCAGCCATTGTGATCAAACCACGACATAAAGTGACGGTGCAGATGTCATACTTACAGAGCCTGCAGAATGGAGAAAATGGAAAACAGAAAAACTTTGGACTCTTACGAACAGCTAAGAATATAATATTTGAGTTAAGGTTATTATATTTACTTTCAATTGCTATATGCATCAGAGTCGTGTCAATTTTTATTATACCAATGTCTTGATGGTCGCATGCACCTAACAGGAAGGCATGATTTTATGTCTTTCTTCACAGTTTTCAAAAACTTGCCAAAAATCCCAAATTCATTTCCCCAAAGTAAACTTTATATATTTTAGAAGGTAATCAACTCTAATGTTGTCTGTTGTAATCTTATGAAATTCTGAGCAAAGGCACCCAGTCAAAATTATTATTGTTCTTCACCTACCATTTTATGCAACATGTGAGAGCCTTAAGTTTTTTAATTCTCTTGAATACTGGAATTAATCTAATCTTTATGAAATCTCGGTGTTTAGACTATAAAAAGTTGTACAACAACTTAGAACTCTGGTAGCTTTTTCTAGTGCAGTTCTTTTGATACGCGAGTCAAGTGAATCATGACCTATTTTAAACCTGTTCAGTGTCACCAAATTGATCCTGGGACTGGAAATGAAACCTTTTCCTTTTTTTTCAGAAATGAATAATTTTTCCAAGGAAAATCTACACACCAATTGTATACTTTCTAAGGGCTATACCTGTATGCAAAAGAAAAGTGAATTTTAGTTTCTTAACTTTGCCATGCAATATATAATTTTTGCATGGATTGGCTCTAAATTAATCTTATACTCCTTTGAATTTTTTTTTCAGAATACATTTACATTTATTAATTTTTTTTTATTTAGTCTTGTAGGTTTCTCGCTGGTAGGATCTTTAGGGGCCGAGAAAATACAACCAGCAAGAGGTACACCTTGCATATTTAGTCGACTTCACTCATTTTTTTATTACAGTTTGCTTCACATCAAGTTAACTTTTCTGCACTCCAAATCAGTCTTACACTCCTTTAAATCACTTTCTTAATTATTTAAATGTTTTTTAGTCTTGGACCTCTGGGTGGTAGGATCTTAGGGGACTTAGAAAATACTACCGGCTAGAGGTTGCAGCTTGCATGTTTAGTCGACTTTGCACAATTTGTTGTATCGCAGTTTGCTTTGCATTTTAATTTTTGCCATTCCATGTTAGTCCTACACTAAACTGGAATGATGTTTTTCAAGAATATCTTCTTGTCCCTTGGTCATGTACCTCTAGCCCATGTAATCTCTGGGTGGCTTAGAAAAAAACTACAGGCTAGAGGTACAGCTTGCATTTTTGGTGAATTTAGCTCATTTTATTTTATTTTTGATTTATGCAAAACCTTTCTACATTCTACATTACTTTACTCTTATACAGTGTAACTGACGCAATATAGCAGCGTTCAAACTTTCATTTAGTTTTACACGCAGTCTTGTAACATCAGCGTGCGACTTTTAATTTAGTTGCATGCGGGTATCGCAAGCGCTAATGAAAGTGCTGCGACAGCCCACAAGCTGTATAAAGGTTACATTGTTTTCTTTTGCCATCAGTTGGCGCAAGATCTTTCGACTGAAAGTGAAGTTTTAGCTGCCATGCTCAAACCTTTTTAATTGATTTAGTGATAAGCGGCACCAAGGTAAATATTTTTACGCCTTTTAGTTTATTTAATCGAGCAATTTTTATCATTCTTTCTTTAATTGCGATTTCTCGTATTGTTAAGTAAGTTAAGACTTAAAATCTATTTTAAGCGAAAGTTGCTTACGACATCATAAGCAACTTACACCATTAATTGCAAATTGTTATTTTTCCTTTGTCTTGTGACTTTTTGAGTCGCATGAAATGTATTTTCCTCTGATTATTTACACGATCTCATTTGTAATTTGTTTGTACTTTTATTTTAGTTCTCACAATGTTCGTTTAACAAAGTAAGAAGTGAAATAAATTTTTACAGACATCAGTTGTGAACGTTGTGATCACTGGAGCAATATACAGCTGTGGAGTCACTCCATAGATATATCTCAATGCTTTGCAGTCTTGTTCATCTGGTTAGCAGCATCTTGGATCACTCAGAATATACTTCCAGTCAGAGGGGCTGCTTATGTATGACAGTGAAGGAAACTTGAAATGATTGACAATATTATGTTCTAAATGAATTTAAGGTAAACAAACTTTGAATTAGTTCAATCTGTACTTTCTTTGGTTGTAGATTTATTTCAATACAAATTGAACCAGTTTTAGGTGAATTTGACTCAAAATTCATTTCAGACTTGACCATGTCAACCAGATTTACTGAAGTTTGTCGTGCAATATTCTGCATGATTAAGTATGAGTGGAATTTCTCAGAATGAAATAGTCTCTATTTTCATGATATTTGTGTTTGATCAGAAGTATTGCTGACAATGCCCAACATTGATTGAAATACTAAATCAGCTATGGTTAGTTATAGTATAACATGATTTTAGGGGAGATTCCACATTGTGGACATTACATTCAGGAGCTTAAATTGTCATTTGATCTCTCTCTTAAGTGCTTAGAAATATAACTTAAGGATTATTTTTGTTTGGACCTAGAAACTAATGGTCCTCCCCCACATTTTTGTGAAAAAAGAAATAACTTATGTATTTTCCTTGCGAAGATATAAATCAAAGAATGTGTGTTGTGGACATTACAAAAAAATCAACCAATAGTTCTTGTGATCATTTTTAATTCCATTTTCCTGTGAGTTTTTAAAAGGTATAAACTTGTAAAATGGTTGAAAATGTTCCCTAAAGGTGAAAGTTTATAACTTTGTTGAAAAAATCACCCAGGCAGCATAGCTTTGTGTGTTTGCAGTAAATAAAAACATGTGTTGTGGACATTACAATTAGGGGATATGGTAAAAATAATGGTATTAAGGTATTGTATTGATATAACATGCAATTTTAAGGATCTTATGATAATTCCTTGCAACAAGCCGCACATTTAGCGTTGGTCTCTTCTTGTTGTTCTGCCAAAGAGTAAGATAGCTGCTGTGTTAGATAGTAAACCTGGAGGATTTGTAAAGCCTTCAACTCAAAATTTGATGAACAAGATAGGAGCTGCTCTAGCAGAGTCCAACCTCAATGTGGGGGACTGGACATTTGCATGTAATATGAAAGAAGAACTCCACCAGCAGACAAATGACTTCAATTGTTTTCCAGAATTTAGGCTTGGAATGGCATATCACCTGCACAGAAGAATCTTCCAAAGATCCCTGAGCCTGACATCACAGTAGACCAGTTCTACGCAGTAGATTACCTCACCAACTACTTATACATTGGCAGAGCACAGAGTGTAGTAAACCAGATGGTGACCTTTAGATATCTACACAGAGTAGGAGCTTTCAAATTTGACTTTCCTAGAACAGCAGATATCAACACAAAGCCTGTCTCTTCAGTTTTCTTTGATCCTTTGACCATTGAGAGTAAAGGTCCTCTTATTACTCCCTTTCAATGCAAAAAGACATAGAAAAGATGCAAACAGCATTTTGATTGTAAAATTATCCTTGTATCAAGCTAACAGAACACCATAAATAGCTTCTGAATTGAGCTTCCCGTTTTACTAGAAATTAAACTTAAAAGGTGCAAAAGTTGTGGACATTATGTAATCTCCACAACAGAAGTTTGAATATATATTTTGAAGAAGAGATCAAGTATTTCTGAGATTTTTCTTTGACAGTTAAAAGGTACGGGTAATAGCTATAATTTCATGGCAAAATGAATGCCTTACTCCCCTTAGCAGAATTTTAATTGCAGAGTTAAAAATTGTAGGTGGAATTCCAATTTTAATGATAAGAGCAACATAAATTTTTGAGTGGCTGATATGGAATGGGCATGGCAAGTAGTGACAAAATTTTAACAATTCCAATCATTATAGTTATCAAGCTTTCAAAATACATTAAATCTACTAATATATTCCCAAAATTAAAAATATGATTGTTTCAGTGTCTCATGTGGAATTGCCCTTAATTCACCAAATTTATATTTTCCATTTGTATTTTCAGTGATATTTAACAGCATGTATGATTGTATGAAAACCTTCTGGCAAGTTATTCTTGAAAATATAAAATGTTCTTTTACTATAGAATTTATACAATTACAAAAAATTAGACTGGGCTGTGTCTGTCTTATTTATGATATTTTTCAATTGGAATTGCCATTTAAAAGGCAATAAAACATTCATATTTGAGCAGCAACCAGAAACCCTTTACTTATTGCCTAAAATGACCTACTCCCAAAGGGTTAATCTTGACATGTGCTTTGTTTCATGAGTGGTTTCTCTCTATACAAATCAACTTGGGAGCCGTGGGAAAACATTTCCCTCTCTTGTATCCGGTATGACTGACTGATTGCTACTAATATTCTACCATTAATTTTTTTCAGGATTCATGCAATTGGAAACTACTTTATTTTAATTTTGAAAAGAACACTCAACCTTGCTACAATGTTAAATAGAAAATGCAGTTCTCTTTACTGAGTTTACTTATTAACTTTCTTTAATGTTACATTCAGGGAATTTAGGGCAGATAAGTTGGGCATCATGATCAATTTATACTGTGCCTCACTTTTTCAGCTACAGAATCAAGCTTATGAATGGCATCTTTTCTATTTACTGTTTAGTTAGTTCCATCAGAGTCCATTAAAGGGATAAAAAAGCTAGTGTGTCTTTTTTCATAATTTTCAACTCACAATGGAGTTGAAATATTTACACTTAAGTTTTTTTTCTTTCTTTCAGGTTTTTTGAGAATCCATCTCCAGACAAAGTGATCAACTATGATCAATGTGCATCTCCTAGAGTTGCCATTGAACAACATCTCAAATCCAACTCAAAGTAACCTGTAACTACAAGATTCCACAGTGATGTCCACAAATTTATCTTAAAAAGGATAGAAATTGTCAGGGATCGTTGGCATTTGTGAACAAAGCTGACTTTCCTCACAAATATTTGCCATGCTTTTGGGACCACTGTGCAGACAGTCATGGCCAGGGAGTAAAAGTGTTCTATCCAATCAAGGCTAGACATTTTATTTCTTTGTCTCCAAGAAAATATAACATAGATGACCACAATATTTCCCTTAGAACTTTCCAGAAGCTTACCTTCAAATTTATTAAAGTAGCTCTTGGAGATGACTCTTAGACTGTGAGTACTTTCCTCTGATTTTCTCAAGACGAGGCAGCCTTTTATCATGTTTCAATATTGTTATACATGCTGCATGTGGTTAGCATGTCACACATTCTTTTGCATAACCGATCCACTTTTCCCCTTAAGTGGAGAATGTATCAATCCAGTTTTTTATCCCAAAAGATAGAAAGATATATTAAAATTTAAATGGCACAATGTTCTGTCTAAGCAACAATATAGTTCTGGGGAAGTAATCAGACTTTATTTCTTCCAACTACCATTTTAAAGTAATCATCAACACTAGATGGTTGAAAAAAAAGAGATGAAATTGGTGTACATGTCGGCAAATCCCTGCAGGAATAGAAAGAAGTGAAAACTGTTAAATCCAAAAAATAAACAATAAAGCACAGAACTTAATAAGTGTCTCTTATGCCACAAAATACCCAAAAGAAGGTATTAATGTTAGTAATATCTGAAATACATTGATTGACAATAATGAACCTTCCACAATTCTTCCACAGTTTTAGCTGTGTTTTGCTGGATCAGGGCTTCTAGTTCGCCTGGCAAATTCTTCAAGAGTGTTTTCCTGTCATCCCCCATAAGGCTAGTTCATTCCCAAGTCCCAGATCCTTTTCTATCTGCATTCCTTTTCTCTCAGATTGAGAATGAAACACCACAGCTATCGATTGTCCGTATGAGCTTGTTCACAGGTGTACTTTTTTCTTGCCAGTGATCCAAGTCTTCTTATCATACCACTCCATTGCATCTCGTACAATGTTATTTGTTAAGATATCTGAAATGTGGAACGTTTATTTCCTTTTCTTTTAGGTAGCGAGGACATTTGGAAAGCCTTACTAAAATAGTAAACACTATAATTACAATATACAAAAACTCGCGCGTTTTTTTTTCTCAACTTCGCGCGCAATAGTAATAGTAATAGTAATTAAAGTTTAATGTCTTTACGTGGGGCATGGTTACCCATATTGCCCGAGCCAGAGGCTCATGTATGAAACGCAAGACAACAACCCACCCATCCCACCCCAGGGGAGGACATCCATCACACAGTAATCTCGTGCGTGGGAAATTAACGTCTCCTGCCCCTAACCCTGCAGGAGACGGGACCTCCATTTATTCGTCCCCATCCGAGAAGACTAGAATATCTAAACCCTTTCTTGATGTTATAGAAAGGCAGCATATTCTTCTCTAAGACCTTGAGTATTGGTTCGGCGGGGGCTCGAATCCTCGACCTCCCGCACACCAGTCCAGCGCTCTATCCGTTGAGCTAACCGTGAGGCGGTAATCTAGTTTCTAGTCTCCCCCCCGTAAAAGAGCTCTGTTGGAAAGCCTGGAACATTTTCCTACAAGGTAGTGACGATGTTTTCACCAAAATAATCCATTTTCTTTCGCGCAACCTTCGCGTATTGGCCAATATGGCGCTTTTGTCAGAGTGTCTACAATTGCGTCAAAAGGTGCTAAAAGCCGAACCCAGTTCTTGACGAAAAACCCGGCAGGTACAAAAAGCAGGTCACAGGTCACAATTGTATATTATGTTCATGTATATTATATGTTCACTTCTGACGACCGGAAATGAACACTATAATGCAACGCCTTTACTCTATCTTGTGACCTGTGACCTGCTTTTTGTACCTGCCGCGAAAAACCCCATGTTTTACACAGAAGGAAACTAATTTGGAGCTTATCGAATGGATGCAAAGTAAGGTACATGGCACTTGTGCACCTTAGTAAATTGAAAACAGAATCCGGGTCTGCGACGATTGTTGACGCAAAGGCCTTCAAAATGGTGTCCTAAAGTAGACCTTGAATGAATTCGAAAAAACGAACCGAGATTTAAAGTTTTCATGCCACGCAACGCTTCAGAACAATCCTCGAAGGGGTGGGATGAAAACAACATGCAATGTATCTTGTGATTTGGAAAAGTTTTCATTTTAAGGATAAAAGAAAAAACTATCGCCCATATATTTTCTGTAAAGAAAGGCTCGATACTGAGCTCGGAAATTTTTTTTCCGAAAGTGTGGCGAACACGGTATAAGGTTGGGGCGAACTCGATAGGGGGCGAACGCGGTACAATTCGTCACGTTGCAACTGCGCTTGTCGATTCGATTTTTCTGGCGGTGGGGTCTTTGACAAACGTTTAAAACTTCTACTTTTGTTGGGTGTCACAAAAACCAGGAACGGAGAACGGGTTACAGAGGAACGGTGAATGAAGAACCAGGAACGAGGAACCCCCGCGGAACGAGGAACAGAAGAGGAGGAAGAGGGAACTGGGAACGGATATTAATGAACGGGGAACCAGGAACAGGGAACGATAAACGGAGAATCGGGGAGCCTGTTGCTCAGACCCTTTTTCCGTGTGGTCGTCCGTCATTTTTTAGTGTCATACGGATTACCGCTGTACTTTTGAACCCTATTTTCTTGTTCCAGGTTTCCTGTTCCCTGTTCCCCGTTCCCCGTTCCCCGTTCCCCGTTCCCCGTTCCCCGTTCCCCGTTCCCCGTTCCCCGTTCCCCGTTCCCCGTTCCCCGTTCCCCGTTCCCCGTTCCCCGTTCCCCGTTCCCCGTTCCCCGTTCCCCGTTCCCCGTTCCCCGTTCCCCGTTCCCCGTTCCCCGTTCCCCGTTCCCCGTTCCCCGTTCCCCGTTCACTGTTTCCCGTTCCCTGTTCCACGTTCTCTGTTTCCCGTTCTCTATTTTCATAATCTATGCGAATGTAAAATCTCTTTCATAACGGTTAGATTAATCAACACATCTTTAGTTTTCGCAGTCAGCTTCTGCTGTTCTTCGGGATGAGTAAACTTAACTGCTCTGGCCAGTTAATGGGCTAATCAATTCGAAGCTTAAATAACCATTCTCTCCCTCCCCCTCCCCCAGAGCAACCCCGTGGCATTTTACAATCGTCTGTATCCGGAAAGAAGGGAACCTTAACCTTGCCTAGGTAGGAAGTGTTGAGCGTAATCCACGTGTTTTTAAACTTTTTATAGTGGAGGTGTTTCATGTTAAAGAGGCTGCTTTCGTGAGCGAACATCTTCGGAGACCCAGGGGCTGAGTCGATTTCAAGTTGGGGCATGAAGAGCCCCTAGGGACATTGTCTTACCAGACTAGTTCCAAACGGTCGCAGTCGTTCTGCCATCTGATTGCCAGAAAATCATAATGTTTTTCTGCCCAATCAGAGTGTAGTGTGCTTAAGAGTCCTTTCGTGTGTTTTCACACGGACATTGTGTAGCTCAGTTGCTCGCTATGCTTGTTTGGATTGTGCGACGGAGATTTGCTTGAGGTGAAAAGTTTCAGTCTCAGCACACAATGTAAGAGAAATCGATCAGATTGTCCGCGAAAATCTTACCGGAAATTGTACTGAATACTTTCGCAGGTATCACAAGAGAACGTGTTTTAAAGTTTGCGAGGTTTGTACACAAGACGATGGTTGCAGTCATTGATATGTCGCTTTCAACGTTAAACGAGATTTAAACTTAATCTTTCTATATTTTTCGCATAATTTTCTGTGACTGGAACTTTGCCAATCCCGTGAAGTTATTTCGTCGCAGGGGCCACGCAGGTATGTCGAGCAACTGGTACTTGCGCAACTTTCTGTGGGTGCCAAAATCTAATCTCATCTTCGCTTAAAATAAAGAAAAGCTAAGCGTGGAAACTTTTGCTTTTTAGATGTGGGTAGATGACCCTGTACTACTAAGCTGACATTTGCAGTAAAGCAAATCCGCCCTTTCCATCCATTATTTCTTGGTCTTTGGTTTTGTTTTTCCCATTGAAAGCAGCATCGGATCGATTCCCAATTATCACTGAAGGGACTAGAGGAGAGTTACAAAATTAAACGAGACTTACCTGTAAGTTGAAGTTTGATTGGGATTCTATCCTGTCATCAGTCCGGAACGAAAGAGTCACATGAGATGCGCGCGCATGCTGCTGGTCAGTCTTCAAAGTGAATGGCACAGGATAAGGAACGAAGGAGAAGGGTGGGTGGGTTGGGATGTGACTCCTTCGTTCCGGACTGATGACAGGATAGAATCCCAATCAAACTTCAACTTACAGGTAAGTCTCGTTTAATTTTGTAATTCTATCCTGTCATCAGTCTACGTCACTACGGAGTCACATGAGACTTCAAAGTCCTGTGCCATGAGTTATCAACAAAATCAGACATAGTTCAACAACAATAACGGCATTTATTGTCAAAAGGGGGCTATAGATGTGTACTGTGTGCGAAATAGGCAGTGGTGTCAATTCCTGCTGATTTCATAACTGCCTTTGTCCATCTAGATACAGTGTCCCGCGAAACAGGATCATGAGGCTTCATGTAGGTTAAGAGCAACTGGGAATGCTCCTTCCTTAGTGGCTTGGTCCTACTAAGGTATTCAGTCAGATGCTCCACTACACAAAGTTTGTTGTCCTCTTTGAAGGCTAAAAGTTCGATAGGCTCCAGGTGCTTTCCTGGCTTTGATTGCTTCAGTTTGTCCATGAAGGTAATCCTATACATGTCTCCAACTGCTTGTATATGATTTATGTCAAATAAATGAAACATCTGGCCTCGTTAGCCAGTTGTTAGATGTAATAACATTGTCAATTTTAACTAAAGGTCCTTTAACGATAACTCCTGGGCCAACTTCACGGTCCTGAAGTAGTCCAAAACAATATTAACGTCCCTAATCTCGCCGAGTCTAGGCAATGCAGGCCTAAGTTCATAAATCCCTTTTTAAACAATGATAAACTAAGGGATGCTCCCCAAATTTACTCCCATCATCCATGATTATCACCGCTGAGAGTGCTGAGCGTGCCGAATTTACAGCACTATAGCCAAGTCCTAAAGAGTAGAGAGATACTAAAAATTTCATTGCCTGGGTAATGGTCGGATGACATCAGTTAATGCCATTATCCTTGCAATGGCAAGACCACTTTCTGAGGTATGAATCATACTGTTTAGAAGTACCAGGCCTCCATGACGCCATTACCACTTTTTGTGCACTGGAAGACAGCTTAATGTGATTTAGGTTTTCCCTGATAATAGACATACCATCAGACTGAGTTTTTTCCCACAGGGGATGTACTTCGGCCGGGTGGCTCGGTAGAAACAGAAGATCCTGTCTGGCTTTTATCAGCACTCTCTCCTTGACCATCATGTGTAGAACTTTGGGAAACCAACTCTGAGTTGGCCAATCTGGGAGAACAACAATTCCCGTTGCCGGATCTGATACTATTTTGCTTAGGCAGGCTGGAATAACACTAAAGGGGGGAAATGCATATAATTTCAGCACAGACCAATCCAATGAGAATGCATCTATAGCACTAGCAGTTGGATCTGGTTTGTAGGAAACATAACTTGGAAACTGATTTTTGATGCGAGAAGCGAATAAGTCAATTTCTAGCATGAATGTTAATTTTCTTTTTTTTTTTAGGGCATGAAACAAGGCATCTTTGTCTAGCATCCACTCCATGACGAGCTTTGCTTAAGAAAAAAATTCTCAGCAGGCATCGTAAACTGATGCCGAGGTTTGGGGAAGAAGGCGTTGGGTGGATGTCATCACATTAATTACACCACAATGTAATTATACAGATTAGCGTCCACGAATCCACGAGAGATACGCGATTGCGTGCGAGTTAACGCGGGGTCATCTGTTGGCGATGAAAATCAAAATCATTAAATGAAATGAAGTTTGTTGTGCGCGTAATGGTCATAGAATACTGCGTTTTCTCTGTTTCTGCCTGTTTCCTTATAACGACATTTTTAATCACGTAGTCTTTCAAAGATCCTTCCTTTTCACAGAAGAGGCAATACCGGCGAGGCGCCGTATTCGAAAAGCCTTTCTTTCGATTATTTAAGTATGATTCTTTCGCTTGGTTTGCCATAAAGCAGTAACAAAAGATATCGCAACTTTCATGTGCCGCACGACCTGAATAACAACCGTATCGAATTTCCAGTATTGCGTCACTTGGTGGATCGATCAGTGTTCACGCTTTGCGATCGTAGTACACGATGTTATTGTTTTGGTACAAAACCTGTGGCGGTCGCACGACTTGGCCTCGTATCCTGGTTAAATTCTTACCAATATTATAATATTAAACCTCGACGAGATTTTTCATGTCGAAATGTCGAAAAGCATCATGTTTTCGATTTCGAAACCATTCGAAATGAAGTCATAGAGGCAGTCGGATTTTCGACGTGCGGCTTTCCACCGGCTAACTTAACCACGCAGAGTCTTTGCAGGATTACAAGTGCCACACTTGACCCTTGCAAGCATTGGTATCTACTTTTGAAAGAGGTATGTGACGTTCCTTTGCGTAAATATTTCATATGCGATGTATTTAAGATATTTCCCGACGAAATCCAAAGTGTGGCGACACGGGAACTTCAGCCGGCCAACTCATCGTTCGAAGTAGTGGGGTTAGCCAGGATTCCCGACCTCGTTCACGTTGTGTTCACGTTCGGTCTAATAGCTGGTCTATCTTCTTCGTAAGAAACAATCCCCGACGAACTTATTAAATCTGCGGGATTTATGACTATCGTAAATCTGGTGAACTCCGCCACGCTAGACTTTGAGCCCGAAGGCGCGAAAAATTTAACTTTTGGCGCCAAACTCAGTCACGACTCCGAAGAGCTCGCTTCCTAACTTACCGAAAGATCAGCTAGAGTAAATTCCCTTGGAGTGGAACTGAAGAAGCTTCGAACACAGATTTCTCATCTCGAATCAGCATGGAGTCAATTTTACAGACCCTTTTTTCCACCTCAATGATCGTACCTTGTCGTGGTGAGGTGGCTTGAGTGCCTCAATGACCAATTGCAATACAATGCCTTTAAAGAATTCAGCTTCAGTTGGTGGGCTGTATTTTCTGCAAGGTAGAGGCCAGACTAACACGGACTTTGTCATTGTAGTCATTGCTATGATTATTATAATTATCATTATTATTAATGATTTTGTTATTGTTATCATTATCTTTATGATTGTGATTGAATCATTTTCAAAATGAAATAGGCTGCTCAATGAGGATGGCATGCTGAGGCAAGTAGATTTTCATTTATTTACCCCCCCCCTCCCCCCAAGTAGAAATTCAAGTGTTTCTGATAGTTTTTCTCTTTACTAGAATGTTAGAATGCAGAAGATTTTCTAAGACACATTGTTCAGAGGGCTTGTCTTAAGTAGTTGTTTTCTGATTCAAAACCACCTGCCTAGTTCTGTTTCTCTTGGGTAGTTAGTCCATGGACTGTTGTTATCTGATGGCAGAACTAACAGGTGGATCTGTTTCTCTTGGGTAGTCAGTCCATTATGGGCTGTTGTTATCTGATGGCAGAACCACCAATCTGTTCTGTTTCTCTTGGGTAGTCAGTCTATGGACTGTTGTTATCTGATGGCAGAACCAGTCCCTATTTTTTTCAGCTCTATGCTGTCAGTCTTTTATGGACAGTTATTTTTATCTGATGGCAGTTTTAGCTTGCTCTTTTTGTTTTGAAAAATGTGTTGCTTATGCTGTTTGTCACGTATCATCTGTTATTAGTCGGAGGCACTTTGGTCAATCAATGCTATCATTGTCTTCATTATTATTATAATTGTTAATTCAGTTGCTACTCTTCTCTCTTTGCCACAGGGCCCACTACAGACAGCACTAGCTTAATGAAGTCCCAAAACCTTTCACAATGAGCCAACTCAAGAATTGCAGTCCTGAACAGTTTTTGGGGTTTTCCTGGCTTTTCTTGAGATTATTTTGTCTCAGTTTCAATTACTTGGATACTCATTCAGCTAGACTAACAATAACACCATTTTGTTCATAGATAAACATTGAAATAATCATAATAGTAATATAAATGATAATAATAATGATTTGTTATTGTTATCATTATCATTATCATTATCTTTATGATTGTGATCATCATTTTCAAATTGAAATAGGCTGCTCAATGAGGATGGCATGCTGAGGCAAGTAGATTTTCATTTAATTCCTCCCCCCTCCCCCCAAATAGAAATTCAAGTGTTTCTGATAGTTTGTCCCTTCAATAGATTGTTAGAATGCAGAAGATTTTCTAAGACACATTGTACAGAGGTCTTAAATAGTTGTTTTCTGATTCAAAACCACCTGCCTAGTTCTGTTTCTCTTGGGTAGTTAGTCCATGGACTGTTGTTATCTGATGGCAGAACTAACAGGTGGATCTGTTTCTCTTGGGTAGTCAGTCCATTATGGGCTGTTGTTATCTGATGGCAGAGCCACCGATCTGTTCTGTTTCTCTTGGGTGGTCAGTCTATGGACTGTTGTTATCTGATGGCAGAACCAGTCCCTATTTTTTTTTTCAGCTCTATGCTGTCAGTCTTTTATGGACAGTTATTTTTATCTGATGGCAGTTTTAGCTTGCTCTTTTTGTTTTGAAAAGTACGTGTGTTGCTTATGCTGTTTGTCACGTATCATCTGTTATTAGTCATAGGGTGACTTTGGTCAATCAATGCTATCATTGTCCTTAGTATTATTATTATTAACTCAGCTGCTACTCTTCTCTCTTTGACACAGGGCCCACTACAGACAGCACTAGCTTAATGAAGTCCCAAAACCTTTCACAATGAGCCAACTCAAGAATTGCAGTCCTGAACAGTTTTTGGGGTTTTTCTGCCTTTTCTTGATTTGTTTTTGCCCCAGTTTCAATCACTTGGATACTCATTCAGCTAGACTAACAATAACACTATTTTGTTCATAGATAAACATTGAAATAATCATAATAGTAATATGAATGATAATAATAATGATTAGATTAATGGAAATAATCATAGGAATTATAACCATCAGGATAATGAACATTATTTCTCTAACTATTGTAAATATTTTTATCGTTATTATTATTATTATCATTATTATTGTTATCATTGTTATTATTATTATTATCATTATTATCATTATCATTGTTATCAATGTTATTATTATTTCCATCATGAATTATTAGAGATGCTTGGAAAAAAATGATCTATAGTTCCCTCCAACTCATTATTCTTTCAGTTAAGTGAATTAAGACTTTGTGAACAGTTACTGCTTTATTCTGTCATTCCTGATGACCATAGAAATGGTGAAAGTCCACAGATATTATCCCTCTAAGAGTTTCTCCAGGTGTTTTTTTTTCCTCTGAATTTGGTTACAACAGAATGAAGGGCATCAGAGTATAGTGCGCCCAGCCAGACATGAATTGCATTAATATTACAGGGTTTAATCTTAGTCTTGCTGTATTCAGGGTTTAATCTTAGTCTTCTACAGACAAGTTTGTACCTCTAAATGCAAAACACATTTTACAAACTTACAAAAACTGCCAAGAAACAGCTACTAAATTTATGGAAACATGACGAACAAGTCAACTAGACTGTGTACTACACATCATTGAAATCAAAGTATCACTTTAGGAACATAAAGTCGCAAGGTCAGTTTCCCATTTTTAGTGCCTGAGAAAAGATCAGGCCACCAGATTACTTCAAATTCCCTGGTTGCTCGCCCATCTCAATTGCCAACAACCATTTTAGTTTACTGGGTGAGAATCGTGCTTGATTTTTTGCCCCATGCTCTTAATTGGCCGCCTGTAAAGCTTGTTGAGAGTTTAACAGCTACTACTTGCAGCAACCTCCATATTCCCCCGATAGCTTTTCTTAACTCTAATGGTACAGAACTTTGATGACTCAGACCAGAAATAACATCATTCACTCTACCATCCCTGTAATAAAAAACTTTGGATTTTTCTCTCCATACAGGGGGCCGCAAATGTATTTTTACCCTCGCACGTTTATAAAAGCATTCGGCATGCCTGGTAACAAAGCTTGGATGTATGTTTCAGGAACTTAGTATCTTTCAACTCGACACCATTTGCCTGAAACCAAAATAATAATTACGAAAGTTAAGAGATTATTTACTTCTGGAGTGAAATGTACTAAATGATTTGCCCTTTCAAACATAAACCTGAGTTATCAGGTTTTGTCAATCACAAAATTACACGCCGGGTTATTAGTATTCCTTGGGGACCTTCCTATATTATCATAAATATCTAAGACAAGCAGGTCATTTAGCTAGGTAATCTATGTTAAAAACCGCGCTGTACAGCACTTCGAATTATTTTCCTCACTCATTTTTCTCACACTGCAACTTCGCGTACAACGCAATTATTACTACGCAGTCATATCTGGTGTCCAATTGGGAGAAGAGCTTATTATTTTTGTTTAAGAGGTGAATTGCGATTTCTTGTATGTCCCCTATTTCGTCGAAGAACAGCTCGAACAAATACTGAAAGTAATGAGTAAGTCACTATGAACAACTACTGCAAAGTGACAGCACTATCGAGCCAAACTGAGAACTGTTCTTTAATGATTTTTAACATGAACCACCAATTCTTACTATTTTTAATTTCTGCGTTTTAATAGACTTTGACATGTTCTTGAGAAGATATTAAATCGGTTAGCGCTGTTGTTCCCTTCTAAATTATTTTGGTGGAAGCGCCTCAGAAGACACTGGTTTAACTAAAACCATGTTGGGCGACGTTACATTTTGACTGCACAACCCGCAATTAAATTTAATTTTAACAGCTATTCGAGTGTGTGAAGAACGGAAAAGAGCAAAATTACATACCATCGGCCTTTCGATGCACGGACGAATTAAAACTTTTTTCAATTCCACTTATCCACTGCTTGTAACTGATAGACCTTGTCCTTATTCTTGAGGGAGGCCGTACGATCTGTTGTCCATTGTAGAACTTGGCAAACTTAGCGCACTCTGCCTCGAGCGCAACAATGTGATCTTTCGATTCTCTATCTCACTAGCGCAGTTGTTGTGTTGAACATGGACGAATAATACATCGCAGCGTGTCTTGTAGATAGCTAGAGATGCCATGCATGTTTAGGATAAGCGCTGAATACGGACGAGCGTTAAAGCCGCCACTGAAAAAGCACAATCGACCGTTTTTCATTGTAAGGATCAGGTCTTTCACACAGCTGTCTGAATTAAAGAGAGGAAGAACGTCGATCTCGCTCACCTAAGTAGCGAAGTACACCACGAGCGGCGACGATGATCAAACACCTGGAAGATCACCGTGGTGTCCCTCTACTCTTTGGTATCATAACCAAGAGCGAGCCCTTTCGACTTGTCACTAAGTTTTACGGTTTATAAAACAAAGGCCCCGCTCTACACAAAGCCTTAAAGAATGAAACACTAGAAAAGCTTACTTAGCTTGGAATTATAAAAATTTCCTTTCTTAAAAATCGAAGATTTTCATGGTTTCCGTAACTTCGTATTTTTCCAAATTTCCTCTTTTACATGTTATGCTGTTTTGCATTTTCTTCAGCGTATAATTTATTTCAGCGTCGATCATTTATCATCCTTAGAAGAAAATATTCTCATCTTTACGTTTAACTATAAAATTGCTTTGGCTTACATTGTGCGCATAGAAGGAGCGTTAAATTAAACATGAGTTGATTCCACGCGAGGGTTTTACCTGGAAAAATGCCTGCACACGAGAGACAACGACATTACCGCGTGTCCCTTTCTGGAAAACATTCGTGTTATGACAAGAAAGGTCAGCTTAAGGGTTTTGGGTTACCCAAACTATGCAATTTTGACGCCGAAAAGTGCCAAAAAGTAATTACAGAAACTTCATCCGCAACACCTTGAACGTGCTGTGGGCGCGAACTGAGATCTTCTCTTACAGTTAATAATTGCCAGGCGGAACTCAGATCCGGCTTAGCCTAATTTGCATAAATTTTTTTGGTGGGCAAAGCTCGTCATGGACTCTCTCTCATTTCTCCTGGATTCAAAATCAGCAACCAAGTTATGCTTTCCTGGTATATGGGCAACACTCAGCCAGACTCCATTGTCCGTACACCATTCCCAAATTTCTTTTGCCATCAGATTACAGCTATGCGAATGGCTAGAACCCCTATGATTTAACACACTGACTGCTGTTGTATTATCACACATTATTCTGACATGGAAGTTTTTCTTTTCTTTTGCAAAGGTTTTCAGAGCCAGTAGAATAGCATGCATTTCTAGCTGATTAATATGATTCTGGGGTTCAGAGAAAAACCAGTTTCCTCCAGTTGAAATCTCCCCACAATGAGCACCTTACCCCAAGAGTGAGGCATCTGTGGTGATAAGGAGCTCAGGTTTAGGATGGTAAAATACATTGAAGGAATTTTCAACATTTCTAAACCACCACTGTAGCTCCTGAAGGGCTCCATGTGACAATGTCATATAGGAGTCAAAATTGCCTTTATTTCTTTTAAGAGCTGCAGTTTTGTCAGCTTCGAGTCGTCTGTAGCATAAAGGACCATGCATGACCCCTGGGAAACTTGATACAAGTTTACCAAGTACTCTGGCTACTCCTCTGATGGTAATTTTGCCATGCTGCACATTCTTGCACGCATGGCATATTCCTTTTGTCTTCTCATTGGTAAGCCTGATAGTCATTGTCACTGAGTTTATAAGAAACCCAAGGACTACTATCTCTTGGGAAGGGATCAAGAGACTTCTCAGGGTGTACAATGAAGCCAAGCTGCTCAAGAATCTGCATAGTCTCTGTGACATTCAAAATACATTTGATCATATGTCTGCGCTTGGTGGTAAACATCATCCAAGTGAGCAACTGATATGTGCCCTTTAGTATGCAGGTGGGCCAGCACTGGCTTAGGTATTTTAGTAAACTTCCGGGGGGCACTAGCTAACCCATTTGGCAGACAGCAAAACTGGTAGGTCTTATTTTACGAGTGAAAATTTCTGTCTAATTGCTTGATTGGTATAGAGGAATAGGCATCCTTCATGTCTATGCATGCCATGTAGCAATTTTGGGTAACCAATTTTGTTATGGTGCCAAGAGAATCCATTTTAAAATGATAGTAACCAACTCATTACACTTTTTCAAGTTTAAAATAAGTCTATGAGTTCCATCTTACTTTAGGTGTTAGAAAGATAGTGGAGATTATTTGTTCTGGATCATAGCTAGCCTCTTCAGCTACACCTTTCATAAGCAATTTTTGAACTTCCAGATTGATGTTTTTAGCATCATTCTCATTATGCTTTTTTATTGGGAGTTTATGTTGCATTGGAGTGTCATCACATTGGATGCTTACCCCGAGGATATCAGATATCCTTGTCACTAGTAGTTTTGTTCAAGCTGAGTGGTGTAATTTCACCTGACCAGCTGTAAAATTGGTACATCGGCAGTGAAGGTAATTCAATAAGTGTGGCAAAATTGGTGTAAGCATATTTACCGAGTTTTGGATTTCTCTCAATTTTTTGAGTACTTGGTGGCTCTCTGGCCCTGTTGTTTGCCTTGATTGCTCCGGTTTTGAAGGGTGGCTTTCCCCCTAAAAAGGAGTCTTTTCTGGCATATTTCGATTGGGGTCGGTTGCTTGCAGTGTTTTTGGGTTTTATAGCCTTCCTCAGATTACTACTTTCCCTTGCATCCTTTAGATGCTTGGACAATTCGTCCCCAAAGAGTTGTTGTGAAGTAACAGGTACTTCAGATGAGCATATTGACTTATACTAGTAGCTTAGTGCAGGTTTAATTTGTTCTCGTCTTAACTGAGACATCTGGGTCTGTATATGACCCAACATTGCAATGGTATATGCCAGATTATTTATAAGCTCTGGTGTATTTTCAGCATTTACAGTAATCCCCTGAAGGGTTTGTAAATTGATAATAGCTGTTTTATTGACAAGCTGGTGAAGATTGGCAATTTGCAAATCAGCTTTCCGCTGGCGGGCATTTAATTATGCCCATATCTCCTGATTGACCTTTATCTGTTTGAGTTTAGGGCAATTTGCCGGACGTTTGTGTTTTTCAACAGTTGTCTTGATTTATCAGGATTTAATTTCTTAACCCGTCGCTTTTTGACAAGAGTTGTCACATCCTCATCCAAATCATCGCCGGTGGCGTCTTCAGTGTCATAGGCATCAGCCAATGAATTGAGCATCTTTCCTTTGCTACTTTTTTGGTCGGTGACCTTTTTAGGGTTTTTATTCTCCATGTGAGGAGAGGTTGAGGGCTCAGCCTCCTCCTCTCACTCTGGGTCAGAGGCTGACATGCTGTCTTCACCTCTAGCCTTTCGTTTTCTGGCCGGTGGCCCTTAGTGTCGCACATGTTCTCAAAATGGCTGCCATCTTAGCCATATTTTCGTTAATTGAGAAAATAGCCTTGTTAAGGCTGCTCTCCTCAACGCTCTGTGAGCTTCGTGAGGTGTCCTCGTGCGATTCATCCATTTCAGGAGCGGCATTAATTAAGTCGCACATCCCGATGTTTTCGCTGAAATTTGTGGAAAAATAAAAATCATGGACTTCCACCTACCTTAAACTTGGAATTTTTGTAGAAAGGATTCCAAAGGAGCGCAGGATTGCGGATATTTTCCTTGGATTACGAAGCAGAAAAAAAAAAAGGTTTGAAGATCTAAACCAGCAAGCGAGCACTGACCAGCAGCATGCGCGCGCATCTCATGTGACTCCGTAGTGACGTAGACTGATGACAGGATAGAATCAGTGGCCTTCCTAGCTCAAGAATTTCAACTCTCCAGGCAGCAGTTGAAAGATTAAACTCTTTCCAAACCCCTTCGGTAGCTGCCTGAAAAAATCTCTCCTTCCCACGATGTTCTCGTTAATAAGTTTTTGTTCAGATTTTAATTGGCTAACCGGAAACACAGCTAAGCTTTCTCTTAGCGCCTGCTGGAGGTCGTCAACGAACTTAACGTTCTCTGCAACCTAAGCCGTATTGTGAACGAGTTTACTACAAAGCGAAGATTAGATATTGGCGCGCACAGAAGGCAGAAAGCTACGTGGGCGAAAGCGTAAAAGTTGCTCAACATACCTGCGCCGTGCGACGAAATATATACCGTCGCCCGTGCGACGAAATAACTTCTCGGGATTGGCAAAGTTTCAGTCACAGAAAATTATGCAAAAAATATAGAAAGATTTAAGTTTAAATTTCGTTTGACGTTTAAAGCGACATATCAATGAGTGCAACCATCGTCTTGTATACAAACCTCGCAAACTTTAAAACACGTTCTCTAGTGATACCTGCAAAAGTATTCAGTACAATTTCCGGTAAGATTTTCGCGGACAATCTGATCGATTTCTCTTACATTGTGTGCTGAGACTGAAACTTTTCACCTCAAGCAAATCTCCGTCGCACGATCCAGACAAACATAGCGAGCAACTGAGCTACTAGTATATGTCCGTGTTAAAACACACGAAAGGACTCTAAAGCACACTTCACTCTGATTGGGCAGAAAAACACAAAGATTTTCTGGTACCAATCAGATGGCAGAACGACTGCGACTGTTTGGAACTAGTCTTGTAAGACAATGTCCCCAGGGGCTCTTCCTGCCCTAACTTGAAATCGACCCACAGCCCCTGGGTCTCCGAGGATGGTGAGCGAATGGCTTGGAAGAAACTTTTCACATCGTAGAATGTTTATGAGCGAAAAGCCGAGCAGGAGCAGCAAAAACTAAAATGCGACTGTGCTAAATTCTACAACATACGTTGATCACTCAAGGAATCCCTAAACAGAAAGTTATGCTTATGTCGGGCTTTTGAACGCAATTTTGGCCCGGGGGAGGTGGAATTTGACCGAGCCAATCTTCAAAAGCTCAAATACTGGGAGGTCTGGGAGGGTTGCCCCAGAACGGATGTAGAAGTTTCGAATTGATCGACGCCAAATGAGTTCTTTTATAGCTGCGTTAAGCGTACATAAAAGAAACACTTACGCTAAAACCAGCTAATGAAACACACCAACGAGGCGTTGTAGTTTGAAATAGCATAGTTTTTGTTGCTTTTTTTGGCCTATAATCTACAAAAGGACGCTCAAGAATTGTTATGAATACGGAGCTTTCGAAAACAGTTTTAAAAGTGTACAGGAGCCCATCAACATTGTTGATGATGGGCTCCTGAAGTGTATCGTTTTGAAAAAGCACCGGCTTTTACTCCGTCTTCTGCGAGGACAATTGCAAAAGGAGGTTCTCGAAAACGTCGACCGAAAAATGCGTCTCATACTCGCTCTCCTCTGCGTTTTCCAGTGTTTTGTTACTGTGGCTAATCGCAAATGCATCGATGTGGACAATCGACAGCAAAACGAAAACACTGAGTTTGGGTGAAAATATTAACCTCCCTTCACTGACATTTTTGAAAACGCCCTAGTGTGGTGGTGGCCCGCGAGTAGCCGGCAGCTATCTCTGGTTCTTTTTAACATCTATTAGGTATCTGAAAAGTGGAAAGCTGTCGGGAGTTTCGTGTAAGTTTTACAACTAGTAGCTTCATTCCAGCTCGGATCGAAATCCGCCAATCACAAAATTCATGTTGACCTCGTAACCTTTGGAGTTCAACTTCCAGAGGTAACCAATCAGAGTACAAGGAGTTTGATCCCTTAGTGAAATCTGATACATCGTCAGTGCAGCTATAAAGTTGGCGCCCGAGCAATTGCACGTTGCGAAGTTGTGACTTATAGTGCAGCTCTGTAGGTTGTCGTTTATCGAAGAGTGTGGTTTAGCAGAGGGTGCATCTTTGTCCGAATCATGACAAAATTACGTAAATCTTCTCGCGGTGTTTCAGCAGAGAAGAAAGCTGGTACAATGAAATATGGTGTTGCAGTCGACAAGAAGAAAAGGAAGGTCAAGAGAAGGGAAAGTTATTCGCTGTACATCTACAAAGTGTTGAAGCAAGTTCATCCTGATACTGGAATCACAACCAAAGCCATGGGCATCATGAACTCCTTCGTTAGCGACATCTTTGAGCGCATAGCTATGGAGGCATCTCGCTTGACAAAGTACGCCAAGAAGTCGACAATGAGCTCTCGCGAAATCCAAACTGCTGTACGACTACTTTTGCCAGGTGAACTTGCGAAGCACGCTGTCAGCGAAGGTACGAAGGCTGTTACCAAATACACAAGCAGCAAATGAATGATAAGTACGATATTTTCGGTAAAAGCAAGAGACTTTTTAAAGGCACTATAACTTTGGTATAACTCCCTGATCAATCAGTTTGCAGATGTTGTTGTTTACTTTGTTGTTATCGAACCCGAGGTTGAATTTAATCAAATTATCCAACATGTAGAGACGACAGGAATGCCGAGACAACTCCCGGACAAGTTTTTAAACTATACTGAAACAACTTTGTGTGAATATGGCACTTCACATTGTAATTTTGTGAATATCGGTTGAAATAACCTGCCTTTCATCAACGGAGGATGTCGACTTTAGATTAGCTCCTGTATGTCATGTTATCTTTGCTTTGACTTATATTAAAAGGGAAAGGTGTTTCAGTCGGAAAATTTTCTCTTAACGTGTCTCTAACTTGTGACATGAATGCCTTGCAACGCTCACTGTGTTCCAGAGTTTGGGACAATGTTACGAAAGGTGCACAAATTGCTTAAGCCGACGCTCTGCAAATATGTTTGTTTACAGTGTTATTTGTTGCGAAGCAGAAACGGGAAGCGAGGATTTCCTGCCTTCCTCCCGAAACAGCCTTCTTGAAAATCGAAAAGTAAAACCCGATTTTCTTTTATATACTTTTTCAGATCCATGTATATTTTTTAGATCACCTCGCAAATAATATAGGACGCGAAGGCAACGGGCGAGCGATCCTCTCCCGAGTTCGTCCCGCGTGGTATTTCCTCGGGTGGGAATAAAGCTGAGACCCGTTCAAGACTTATACGTGGTATTTCATACATTTTGCTGATCCTTACAAACAAACGAAAAATTCGGGGAAATTTTGGATAACGGCCGAAACATTGTGCAGTTTCACTGCCGCTTTACGACTCGTTTCATTAGCGTTGCAACTTCTTACAATAGGCCTGTAGCCACTCATCCTCGGAGACCCAGGGGCAGTGAGTCGATTTCAAGTTGAGGGCAGAAGAGCCCCTGGGGACATTGTCTTACAAGACTAGTTCCAAACGGTCGCAGTCATTCTGGCATCTGATTGGTGCCAGAAAATCTTTGTGTTTTTCTGCCCAATCAGAGGGAAGTGTCGTTTGGAGTCCTTTCGTGTGTTTTAACACGCACATATACAACAAGCTCTGTTGCTCGCTATGTTTGCCTCGGCCGTGCGACGAAGCTTTGCGCGAGGGGAAAAGTTTCAGTCTCAGAACACAATGTAAGAGAAATCGATCAGATTGTCTGCGAAATCTTACCGGAAATTAAACTGAATACTTTCGCAGGTATTACAAGAGAACGAGTTTAAAAGTTTGCGAGGTTCGTTTTAAAACATAATAGTTGCAGGCATTGATATGTCGCATTAAACGTTAGATGAGATGTAAGCTTAAATATTTTTAGATTTTTTGTACAATTTGTTGTGACTGAAACTTTTTCAAGGCCGTGAAGTTATTTCGTCGCACGGGCCACGCAGGTATGTCAAGCAACTGGCGCTTACGTAGCTTTCTGTGCGCGCCAAATTTTAATCGTTGCTTTGTAGTAAAGTCTACAATATGGCCAAACTTGCAGAGAACGTTAAGTACGTGGACGACCTCCAGGAAGCGCTTAAAGAAAGCTTAGCTGTGTTTCCGGTTAGCTAATTAAAATCTGAACAAAAACTAATCATCGAGAACATCGTGGAAAGGAGATATGTTTTCGGACAGTTACCGAAGGGGTTTGAAGAAAGTTAATCTTTCAACTGCTGCGTTGAGTGTTCAAATTCTTGAGCTCGAAAGGCCACGGATCCTCTTCTAGTCCCTTGGTCATTGTCACTTCACCTCTTTTGTCGATAGTTGAAGACCAAGTTAATTACCTTTGATCATTGGGAATCGATGCTGCTTTTATTGGGGAAAACAAAACCAAAGACAAAGAAATATTGGATGGAAAGGCGAGCTTGCCTTATTGCAAATGTCAGCTTAGTACAGGGTTATCTACCCACATCTAATAAACAAAAGTTTCCACGTTCAGCATTTCTTTTTAATTTTTCAAGCGAAGATTAGATTAGATTTTGGCCGGGCGTGCACAAAAAAATGCGTAAGCGCCAGTTGTTCGACATACCTGCGTGGCCCGTGCGACGAAATAGCTTCACGGGATTGGAAAAGTTTCAGTGACAGCAAATTATACAAAAAAATCTTGAAAGATTTAGGCTTACATCTCATCTAACGTTTAAAGCGACATATCAATGCTTTCAACCATTGTGTTTTATACGAACCTCCCAAACTTTTAAACTCGTTCTCTTGTGATACCTGCGAAAGTATTTAGTATAATTTCCGGTAAGATTTCGCGGACAATCTGATCGATTTCTCTTACATTGTGTGCTGAGACTGAAACTTTTCCCCTCGGTCAAAGCTTCGTCGCACGGCCGAGACAAACATAGCGAACAACAGGCTGGTTCAATATATGCATGTTAAAACACACGAAAGGACTCCAAACGACACTTCACTCTGATTGGGCAGAAAAAAACAAAGATTTTCTGGCACCAATCAGATGCCAGAACGACTGCGACCGTTTGGAACTAGTCTTGTAGGACAATGTCCCCAGGGGCTCTTCTGCCCTTAACTTGAAATCGACTCACTGCCCCTGGGTCTCCGAGGATGGTAGCCACTGAAATGAAAGGAAAGTGGTTTGAAAGTCTTCGCTTTATATTTTTCCCTCTTAACCGTTAAAATCGTAAGCTTGACAGGCTTCTAATTTCTCCATACAGTATCACCTTTGAATCAAATGTAAAGGTTATGATAATAATAGCAATGATCAGCAATCTACAGTAAGAAGCCGCTGATTTTCAAACAAATTCTCATTAAAAGTAAGGAACGGGAAGATCGAGGTGGGGTGGGCCGAAGGTTCACTTCAACTGAACGGGCGAGAACAATAGAATTCCTGAACATTCTCCGAATAACTGAATAGTGAGGGTAATAAATTTATTTCAAACACATTTTCCAAGGCAGATAATGCTAATCAACGGAGAAATCGCTATCCGGCGGATAATTAACAGCAAAATGTATAGCGTTATCCATACATACATATAACTTTATTTAAACTCGGATTTAGAATAGCTCGAGAGAGCTATTATCTCCGAGTATAACACCCACCCACCCCACCCCAGGGGAGGACATCCACCCCACAGTAATCTCGTGGGTGGGAAATTAATGTCTCCTTCCCCTAACCCTGCAGGAGACGGGGCTTACGGTTTATTCGTCCTTATCCGAGAAGACTAGAATATCTATCCATTTCTTGATATTATAGAAAGGTAGCAAATTCTCCTCAGTTATTTTAAGACCATGAGTATTGGTCCTGCCGGGGCACGAGCCCTCGACCTCCCGCACAACACAATCCGGCGGAGAGATTTTGTCCAGTGGATTACGTCATAACGTTAAACAACCAGAATCCGGAGAAATTAATTGAAAGAAATATATTTCTAAGTTACATTTTAGTTTTCTAAAATCTTGACGAAAAATCTGATGACAACAGCTCATACTGGTTATAAAAATGATACAAAAAAAACTTGGGAAACCTCTCTTTCCCAAAGTGAGAAGACTCCGAGCAGTCCCGCCTTTTTAGTTACGTCCGTCGCGCTAGTCAAAAAACCTCAGTGGAAAAAAATGTTGATGGCAGCACGCCGCGGAGAGATCTGAGTTCTCTTTAACTCGCGCAACAGACTTCGCCGAAAACGAGGGGCTGCTCGTAGTTTAAAATTAAGAAAACAATTTCTTTATCTGTGATCGTAAAAACCAGAGTATTATTATCTCAACAATGCAGAGGCTATCATAGCTCAGTAATCTACAGTTCTGTTGAGTATAACAGCTCTTTATCTCTACCGGTTTCGTAATGAAATATCTCCACCCCCAACGGGTGACTTATACTTAATTTCTCCTAACAGCATCGCTGTCGTTTTCCCGCGCTTTAGGCAGTTTGTTTGTATTTTGAGTTCTCATTGCCTCTTCAAGGTGTTTTCCTTTCTTCTGATTGGCTGTGGCGATTACTTTCGTTCTGATTTTACAATACTCAATCGAAAAGCGCCCTTACCGGCCAACAATTCAAGAATATTAAACAGACTGCGAAAAGAATTCAAATCACTTGGGTGAAAATTCTGGCCGTGCGAGAACTGAACACTACTTTAAAGGGCTGTTCGAAAAATTCAAGCGTTGTTTTTCAGTCTCTCGTTGAATATTATCTCTGGACACAGAAAAGGTGTGAAGAAAGTCATTCCTTTAGTCTTCACTCGCCTCGCAACGTCAGGATTGGCCAGTTGAAGGGTGTATCTCTGTAAAACAGACGCAAGAACTATGCGAGTGATAGCCAGAGCATACCGATATCCCAGGCATTTCCTTGGACCCATACCAAAGCGGAAGAGAGAGCCTGGCACTGGTCTGGCACCGTTCGCGAAGCGATCTGGGTCGAATTTGTCAGGCTCTTTCCAATACTTCTCGGAAAAGTTCAGTGACTGGGTATCCACGCAAACGGGAGTCTGTTGAATAAGATAAAAGACAATTATGTTTTTGTTAACTCATATATTCAGGAAACGCATTTTACTCGCGTAAGACAATGCAGGTACGCGAGGAGCAATTCTCATCTGTGCGTTCCTCCTTTGCGCGCGTCGCTTTAAATCGTTTGCTGTCTATGCGTTCAGCAAGCTCCAATGATAAAAGAACTTAGATTTAATGTAACACTACGGGCAGAAAATGCCAGAACTTACAAGAAAAATGATGAATTTCAGCTTTTTGACTATTAGCCAAATGATATCTTCAAATTAAAGTAACATTTGATTGGGAGCCTTCCAGCTGACCTACCACGGTAATTGTCCTATCCAGTAGTTAAGGTATTCTTTATTTCCTCGCCTCTACCCTGAGAGTCACCTTTTCGTCTATCCGGGAGCTTGGGGGGAGGAAAAAAGCAGGAAAATGAGCGCAAATAATTGGACAATATTGCTCACCCCTTTCGGAATCTGATATCCTCCAATATCAGTTACATGTTTCACTGTTCTCTCTGGGAGGCTGAGCGCCAAAGCTGGGTTCATCCGAGCACTTTCTTTTAGAACCATTTCCATATAGGGTAGCTTGTTTTCCAGGTCTGCAAATGAACTCGGGTCAGCCCCCAACAGAATTTCGTCTACTTCCTGATGAACTTTGTCTTGAACAGAAGTGTGGCGAGCGAGATCAGCCAAGGCAAAAGAAGTGGCAGCGAAGCTGACGTCAATATTCAAGAGCAGGATTTCGTTCACAGAATGCAAGAGCTGTGCCAGACAGTACGAAAACGGTTGTGAATAGATAAAGTATTTTTTTTTCTTCCTAAAACTATTTGTTTGGCCTTCGGTGTTGAAATAGATGGGAAGTTAAATGGATGAATAAATGGGCGGATGGGTGTATGGATGGAATGAAAGAATGAACAAATGAATGAACGAACGAGCGAACAAACACGAGGAAGAGCGAACGAGTGATCAAATGAACGAGCGAACCAGCGAACCAGCGAATCAGCAAACAAGCGAACGAGTGAACGAGTGAACGAGCGAACGAGCGAATGAAAAAAATCAATAATGAAAGGAAGGTAAGTAGGAAAAAGGAAATGAAGGAATAAATAACTGGAAGGATAGATGTACGGACCATAGGGATGATGGACTGAAGGATTGATAAAAGGATTGAAAAATGAACTAAAAATAATGAACTAATACACAAATAAAGACTTTCAGTCTACCTCTTCCTCTCCCAGATCGAGTGCGTGAGTCTTCAATTGTCCCATCATGGAAAAGAATAATCCATCACCAGACGCCAGTCGTCCCTCCTCGTATTCTTCAAACAAGAAAAGATTAAACGTCTCCCATGCTTTATTGAAGGCCTGGGCCGTCTTGTTCACCTCACTCGGAATATAGGAGTAGTACGGCAGCCTGGTTTCACCGACATTAAACTGATTGACGGCATCCTGAAGCAAATCACTGACCTCCATGATACGTTGGAAATATTTTTCTAGGACTTCTTCTCCGTACACAACTTGCACCAGTACACGAAGTGTGACGTTGGCAAGACCCTCTTTTTGAAGATCAACGGGCTTACCGAGTGGTAAGGAATTCAGGAATGTGGAGCACTCCCGTCCAATCATACGCATAGTGGCCGAGACAGCACTGGAGGAGAAGTATTTCTCAAAAGGGCCGCGGCATCGTCTCACCTCGTCACGCCCGTGGCTGGTTGCCAAGCAATTTCCTAAAATGTCTTTGAACACGGAGCCGAGGCAGGTGAAATCTCGGTCGCGCTTGTGTGAGTAGTGGTCAGTATAGAACGCGCGAATGGCTTCTGCGTCAGCTAAGATCCTGCGAGGATGTCATAAGAAGATTAAAGACGATTAATTCTTGTTCTCTAAATCATGAAAAATAAATACAAAGCTCCACGTCTGGCCTTTTCCGAAAAGTTATGGCATTTAGTCGCAAGAAATAAGTTCCTCGACACCAGGCTCCTCACTCGCGAGTTACTGCGGCTAGATCTCGTCAAAAGAGCTATCAAAATGATCAAGCGACTTGTTAAGCAACGAGGCTTTGGTATTGCGTGACATCCTCACGGGTCAGGAGATTGTTTGAGGACCAGTCATTATTCATTCCCTTAGGGGAGGGGGTTGAGAGATTTTTACGGGGGCCACATAGTTTTCAGGGAAAATGAAGAGAGGATCATTTGTCGAGGAGTAATCATATCGGAGAGCTGACTGGGAAGAATATTACAGAGCTTTATGGGGGCTTCAGGTAATTTGTACTGTGACACAACCAAAATCCCCCTGGCGAACCTCATGTGACGAAGTTTGCAAATTTAGGAATGGAACGACCACAAGATACTCACACAACTGGAGTCAGACAATGCCAAATGTAATAAATTGGGCCGTGTATCTTGGACAGCGGTCGACCAAAGAAATTCACTCGGTGAAAATGCCCGTAAGGTAGCTGTGGCAGTTCTCCTCGCATCCGCTCTCCTTTGGTATTTTTCCATGGGACTCGCCAATAAACTAGCGCAACCTTCAAGATGTAAAAATGTGTATAGAATTTAAGCAAGTAAAACTGATGTCCACACTTAAGAAGCTTGTTATAGGACGAGTGAAGATATAGGCGATTAGGTAGAACACGTAGGAACGCGAGGAACGCTCTTCCTCTCGCGTGGAATAAAAGAGCCAGGCCACCCTCCTCTCGATTCATGAGCTACGCGCTCCTCTTCTCAAGCGGAAAAATAAATCAAGCGATCCTCTCGAGTCTGGAGTCACGCGCCCCTCCTTTTGCCCCTCCTTACGCCCCTCCACACGTTCCTCCTCTCGCACACAACACGCTACTCTTGCTTTAGCCTCCTCTTACCCGAAAAATATATCTTTAAAAACATTGTAAAAAATGATATGACTTCTGTTTAGAAAACTAGCTCTTAAATTTCCTTCGCTGCTTGTCAACGCAGCGAGGAGGATTTATTTTCTTATTTGTTGTTATTACCAGCGATATATCAAATCGAGATGAACTACATTAAAACTTTAACACTTGATCTGCTGGTTTTTACGTTTCAATATCCCAGTGAAAGTAATCTGAGAGACTTTTTAAGTGGGTGCCCTTTTCTCTCGTAAGGTCAGACGAAAAAAAAATGACTTCTGATTTCATTCACTCTCCAGAACTCCATAATCCTTCATAGACGATGTAATGTGTAAATATTGCCCCTTTAACCTAAATTGCAAGATACTATACTGCGAGAAAGAAAGAAAGTTTTCCCGCAAACAACTTTGAGTAAAAGGCTATTACATAATAATATTGCATTTTAACCACCGCAAAGCGTTGTGGCGATCGAGGACATTTCTTGCTAAACACGTTCATCGAAAGACGCATCTCACAAAACGGTCCGATTTCATGTCAAAAACCACAGGGAACTCTAATAGAGTGGGAAGTTCTGCTACCTGGAACCTATAAAATGATACCCGTTACCTCTCACTGGAGAGAAAGGACAGGATGTTTTCTTAATTTCAAAGAGATAGACCCATCCATGCTGAGGTCGTAGGGTCACGAACTCCCGATGATTTTTTCGCCTTAAAAAGCTTTGAATATTTAGTGGTTTGCTCTCTAACTGGCTGGTAAAAAACGCCTCTCTCCTCTCTCGGGGAAATCGATTGTCGCATGTAAATTTTCCGATCTCATTTTCGAGGCCTTCCCTCGTCTTTACCGAGCAAAAGGCCCAAACAGAGAACTGCAAGATCGACATTAGATAACATAGGGTGAAGTAGACCCGAATGATTAGCATTTTCCGATCATGGTTGTGACGTCATCTTCCGACCGTACTGTAAACTTCGAAAATTAACATGGCGGCGTTAGTGTGAAATCAGTAGTTCATGTTGCGCACGATTGCAGGCTGTAAGCTTAGACTAGGCCACGCATATTTTTAGTGTACGGAGTTGCAGACTAATAAGCAACTCGCTAGACAAGCAGAAGAATGTTTCCGGACCTACTTACTTAAGTGAAGGACTCTATGCTACCTCACCCGATGTTACTTTTCAATACTACAGGACAATATATAAGTACATAACATAGGGTGAGGATTATTTGCAATGATGTCTGAAGCAATACGATAAAACCAAGCCATACTTTTTTTGCGTTGAAAGAGGGTGTTAGTAATGAAGTCCTTAAAAGTAACATATTAAAAGGAAGCAACTTTGAGCGAAGTCACATTTATTCGTGATTATGTGCTTGGGCTATATGTGTACTTTAAAATCAACTACTATCCTTACTATCCCATCGAAGGCTAACACAATATAAAATAGAATTGCGAGTGTTGCAAGTATCTTTGAGGTTTACCGTTTTACGCCGTACGAAAAGCCAGCTATACATATAAAAAGGCTATAAATAAAGAAGAGGAACCTTCCCATCCCCTCGCTCCTTAGTCTTGATGGTTTCGCCTGTTAAACTTTAACTCCCCTCTTCCGATGAGCTGCCTGTTCTAGCGGGAAAATCTGGCGGGAGAATTGAATGTGGTATCTATGTTTACAATGGAAGAAGCGAAAGAATCTTCTTTTTCCGTGGAAATTTCCGAAACATTCGGCTACGTTCAGTCTTTGGATCATGCCAAAAAGATGATTTCAAAATATGAAACGACGAACACCGTAAAATTTTCCAGTTACGAGACTGACAAGCACTTTGGAAATCATGGTGTATACTACTGAAGTTAATCATTCACTAAAACAACTACACTTAACCAGGAACGTAATTTTTTCATACAGAAACATAAACTTCCATCTTCATTTAAGAATTTCATCATCCACTCAATGACTAGCTTCTGCTATTTGAACATACACAATCTTCATCATTATTTTTGCTTTCATTCCTCAGTTGGTTTTATAACCAGCTGTATTTCATCTCTCTTTGTAAATAAGTATGTGTGCATTCAGAATAAAACTAATAATCTCTTTCAACAATAAATTGCAACATTAAAATTTGAAGCGCAGCCAGGATGAGACATATTAAAATACAATAAAACCGTTCTTACTCAGTATTTAATATTAACATTTACCACTCACTGGAGATTGAAAAAGATACAAAACATGAAAGATCAAAAGCATCAAAACGATTGAGAGATGATATGGCAAAAGCAAATGTGAGGTCTGAGCAGAGAATTTACATAGAGTTTCCTACTGAGACTGACCATGCACATCATCTTATGGGAGAGGTAAGATAATAGAAGGAGAGGGTATGAAGTCCACCTGCAACTGCCAGTACCAATCAATGTTTGGTTCATCAGAAAAAAAATTACGCTATCATTCCGGTATTTAATAAGGTGTCTTGTTGGAGCTATGACACTTCTCTCTGTTTTAACTTAAGCAGAACATGCCTTAAGAGAAATTAATACCTTAACACATATTATTCTCATTTCATTCCAGGGGAGCAGCCTATCTCAGCCTGTGGATGACAGGATCATCAGACAAATTGAAAAGCTTGTCAATGAGGGAATGAAAGACACCCATGAAATGCGGAGACACCTGACTGTCTACATAAAAAATGAAATATCAGCAAAGGATGAAATCCAACCATCTCCCTCAAACCATAGGTTTTATCCTAAGCTGAGTGATATAAGGAGCCACATGTAACAAGCTACCATAAAGCACAGATTCTCAAAAATTGATCAAGAGAATGTGGCAGAAAAAGTTATCCAGTGGAAAGCATCTAGCCTGGAGGACTTCATCTACTTCCAGCCATGTGGAGATGTCTCTTCAGCCACAACAGATGGAGAAGACCACACTACAGAACAGGATCCCAGCACCCTTCTGTTTGTCCATCAAAGTGCCTGGCAGCGCAGACTCCTGACAAGATATGGCAACATTTGTCTACTGGATGCCACATACAAAACTACCCGTTATGCTTTACCTCTGTTTTTCCTTGTGGTGCGCACAAATGGTGACTACCAGGTATTTGGATCATTTGTGGTGCAATTCAAACAGCATTCTGATAAAAATCAAACTGGGCTTAGCTGTCATTTGCTTTCACAAATGCAAAACCTGATCGAAGTGTGGATGATGAAAGGTAGATATCTAAAATTTATCTAATTGAACTTTTCCAATGCCACCAGTTTTGAGAGTTTCAATTACAGTATTTGTGAGCTCCAATGAAGCATGCAACAGTATATTTGCTAACAATTTTTTGCCAAAACCTAAACAACAAATGAACTATCTGACTTGTGAAAAAAATTTATTTTGGCTGGGAAAATCTGACATATCACTCACTAGTCAGTAAGCTAGGTCAGAGTATCTTGTAAATATTGAGATGCCTTTAAAGTTTTGATGAGCCAACCGCACCATGTTATTTACAAAACAGTATGCAGTGTCATATATAATATAATGTACATGCTTGACATATTCTGTGATTAATAAGCTTTACAAGTAAGAATTTCTATGTGTTTATTCAATGATAAAACAGGATCATTATATTATGTTGTAACAAGAATTTTCTCTTGAGCTGTTTATTTGGAATAAGGTTTGTTCTAGTCTGCATGCAGACATTTTTGTGTTTTTTTTGTTTCACTTTTTCCACACTAAGACATTTCGCCAGTACAATCACAACAACAAATGGCACACATGAAGTACTTGTCACCTTGCTTCTTCACACCATTTTGTCCATAAGGTCTCATGTGTGGGATAAGTTGATTTTAAAAATATTGCACACCAGAAGGTTTCAGTTCTTATTATATGACTGAGAAAATTACCTCTTTATGATTGACTGATAGCAGGCAAATTTATCACGAATTCTTATTTTGAACTGCATTGCTAATGAATGCAAGCATGTTTGTAATTTTCTCAGTCATAATAAATGAGTAATCGTAACAGAAAGCTCTAACGATTAAGGATTTACACTACTTGCAATATTTGAAAATTCTTTCAAATTGCACTCGCTTAAAAGCTCATGTAATTTTGTGAGAATATTTAAAATATCACTTGTAGTGTAAATCATTAATTGCGTTATGTAACATTCACATTCATAGAATTATCAATACAACATCCATACCCCAGAGACATAACAATCAGTTAGATTCAGGGTTGCCCAGAGGGCATAAAATGAAGGTGAAGAGGCAATGATTTGATTGGTACATAACTTGCTCTGAATTTGTTGCTCTTAACCAATTCTTCAAAAAATGTTCTTCAAGTAATTAATATTATTAAATGTAAGCTTGTAAAATTGACGGAGGTTTTGGCATAGAAAAATAACACTAATATTGCATAAAGTTCCATCCCTTAAACAAAGAAGGCCAAAAACAGAGTGTATATGATAGACACTGAAATACATCACTTAGAATTCTCAAAATAATAATAATCCTCACCCTATGTTATGTACTGTCCTGCGCAAAAGGTCCAAATAACATCAGGTGAGGTAGCTCGAGAATAGGTCGGCTCGCGAGTTCCTCAGGAAACATCCATCTGCTTGTCCCGCGAACTGCTTATTAGACTACAAACGTAAACCAAAACGATGCGTGGCCTGGTCTGATCTTACAGCCTACAATCGCCCGCAACATACTGGTTTCACGTACTTGCAGCTAAATACAGGAATTGCACCGACCTGTGATTGGAAGTTAAAAATAGCATTAGTCACGCTGTTGAGCTCAAGAGACTTGTTGATCACATAGGCATTTGTGGTCGAAAGTTATGCTAGCATTAAAAATCTTTCCTTTTTTCAAATCAAATAAACACAGACTTTTATATCATCGCTGGAAGAGAAATTTTCGGGTCAAATCTACTTCGGTAAAGGAGTAAATTTATGGCGTGGATTTGCTACCTACCGTTCGTTATTAAGGGTCGAAAATTCACCACTGAAACAGCAATAATATTTGTTTTCGCTTCAGTATCGAGCAGTTTTCGTTCGTTAATTGACTCGCTGTGTAATATGTTCTATTTGCAAACGTTTCGCTCTTGGTGCAATTCCTTTCTGTAACGCAAGTCTTAAGTATAGGAATTGCACCGGCCCGATTAGTCGACTTCCAGCGGTGAAAAATGGAAACGCCGAACGCGATAATCTTTCTTCCTTCAGTCCAAAGCCTTTGATCTTCACTAGCGAAGTTATTTTGCCCACAGCTCCCGTTCTGAACGCGCTTTCGACCCGGTGCTTTTCCTGCCTTTAACGCTTTCAACTACTAAATTCAGGAATTGCACCGGAAAGAATACTTAACTTCGGTGTCGATTACATGATTTAATTAATGAGATACCGCTGTTTAGAAACCTTGCACATTCTCTTTTTTCGAAACTTTCGCGGAGAAATCGTCCAACTATTAGTGCTTTCGAGCCCAAAGTTTTAAAGATAAGTGTTGCTTCTCCAGTGTTCCCGCTCGCTCACATAATGGCAAACAGTCAAATTGAGGTAAGAATCATTTTTGAACAGTTGTGAATTTTAATGAGGGTTAAAATTTACATAATGAATATTCATGACACTGCAAGAAAAAGATTTTGTGGGCAAATGACATTCACTAGAAAATTTCACATTCCATAAAAACAAAGGCAAATACAATTCAACATCCTGAAACACACACACACACACACACACACACACACACACACACACCGGCACACACTTCTTCCTTTCGACCTTCTCCTTTGAATGCCGGTCATACAGGCTAGATCTAGGTGTAAAAATGGGCACTGAAAATTTAATTGTGAAATTCTAAATAATCATACAGGGGGAAGAGGGTTAGGGTTAGATGCCTTAGCATCCCCTCCTGTGAGGAGTTGAGTAATATTTATAGTTGCTTATAATAATGCAGAAGCTGGATACACTGTTTGCAGAAGTAATGCGTAACTGACTTGCATTTTCTATATAATTCAAATTAGGATCAGACGAAAAGGTAGTTAAAAATTGTCTGTATCAGTACAATATTAACAATACACGACAAAATGTGTTTACTTAGGTCAAACTACTGAAGGAAAACTCAGAGAGATTTACTCTCGAAAGTATTAGATCATTTAGCAGAGCTGCATGTGAATGTTGGCTTCCTCTAACAAGGAGTGTTGCAAGAACACGCCTAACCGAGAACACTGTACCAAGAAAACAAGTGACAGACCCCTTCACCCTCAAGTTTCTCCCTCCAGAAAACCAACTTCTGAAGTGGAAAGATGACATCACCCGCAAGAATCAGCTTATGAATGGAAGATTTGTATATGCTGAAAATGTGCAAGGCTGCTCTCCTCATTGCAAACCATGCTCAAGCACTAATAGTTGGACCATTTTCCCGCGAAAGTTTCGAAAAAAGAGAATGTGCAAGGTTTCTAAACAGCGGTATCTCATTAATTAAATCATGTAATCGACACCGAAGTTAAGTATTCTTTCCGGTGCAATTCCTGAATTTAGTAGTTGAAAGCGTTAAAGGCAGGAAAAGCACCGGGTCGAAAGCGCGTTCAGAACGGGAGCTGTGGGCAAAATAACTTCGCTAGTGAAGATCAAAGGCTTTGGACTGAAGGAAGAAAGATTATCGCGTTCGGTGTTTCCATTTTTCACCGCTGGAAGTCGACCAATCGGGCCGGCGCAATTCCTGTACTTAAGACTTGCGTTACAGAAAGGAATTGCACCAAGAGCGAAACGTTTGCAAATAGAACATATTACACAGCGAGTCAATTAACGAACGAAAACTGCTCGATACTGAAGCGAAAACAAATATTATTGCTGTTTCAGTGGTGAATTTTCGACCCTGAATAACGAACGGTAGGTAGCAAATCCACGCCATAAATTTACCCCTTTACCGAAGTAGATTTGACCCGAAAATTTCTCTTCCAGCGATGATATAAAAGTCTGTGTTTATTTGATTTGAAAAAAGGAAAGATTTTTAATGCTAACATAACTTTCGACCACAAATGCGTGCGTGATCAACAAGTCTCTTGAGCTCAACAGCGTGACTAATGCTATTTTTAACTTCCAATCACAGGTCGGTGCAATTCCTGTATTTAGCTGCAAGTGTTTCACGTTTACGTCGCCATGTTAATTTCCGAAGTTTAAAGTGCGGTCGGGAGATGACGTCACTACGATGGTTGGAAAATGCTAATCATTCGGGTCTACTTCACCCTATGTTATCTAATGCCGACCGAGCTGCAAGCGCTCTCTTCCGACAAATTTCAGCAGCCGCCATCTTTGTTTACATGCGACTGACCAATCATACGCGCAGGATTCCGCGAATTTGCAACACTATATTTTGTTGCGAAACAAGTTGGTCACGAACGTGGTAATACGCGCAACAAAGGGTTTCAACTTGCAATGAAACAATGTTGCAAGACAAGTTGAAGAAAAATGTTGCCCGTATTACCGGACCTTAAGAGGAGTTAAAAGTTTTGACTCCGAGTTTTTCGAGGACAAATTTTTCCGGCGGTGGTTAGTATTTACCGTGTTTACGGTGTTAACGAATAAACGTGTTTGTTTGATTTCCGTTTCGCTTCCAAACAAATATCACGTCTTTACGCGAATGATTGTTTGGAGGTCACCAGCCGACATGTATCATCGTATCGCGGCGCGCACGGTAAAAGCTCTAGGTCAATACCGCACAATTAATAAGAGATTCATGTTAACATCGATATAATTTTATTTAACCTCCCAAGTTTTTAGCAACGCATTTTTTCAAGATCGACGAAAATTCTATTTGTTGGGCACAGCTTGAAAAACTTTCGTGCTCGTCAGTGCAGTCTGCCAACCGTGCTTCTTGGAGTCTCCTGTTTTAACCACGTTGTATATCAAAACGTTACGTCGGAAGGTGATTGTTTGGCAGTGATTCGATGGAGTCAAGGAAATAAATCAAGGAGATAAAATATACGAGGTACTTCAGTAATGTACACTTGCCTGAATACTTCGATAAAGTAGCGACCGCGTGAGGAACAGCGCTACAAGGACGGAGGAAATGAGACCAAATACCTTCCACTCTTCGAACATTCTGAAATCCTGCGCCAATGCACTCGATCGCAATTGACTGTCTTGTAGCAAGTGCTCGGTTTATTCCGAAACTTTAGACGTGCGAGAGCTCCCAACTTCTCCAAATGACCGTCGGCTGCGATACTTTTTCAGCAAAATTGCCTGCAAAAGGGAAATCTTGTCTTCTTAAACCAATCACGTCAGCCGAGTTTCCCGGAAATTTTTCACTGGAACTTTTTGAAACCTCGTGACATGTTAATCACCATGTTTGTCTAAAAACTTTTCATTGTAAATTTTCTTCGGTTTCGACAGTCGAATTTATAATCATTTCCGAAAATAAACTAATGATTGACAAATACACAAAGACGTACGGGGAGGGGGCGGGGTTAAAATGTGAAGGTATCTAGGTGTGAACGCAGGAAGATACTGAGTGGAACGTTCCATCGAACCGAAGGCAGTTCTTCACGAGCAGACGGGACGACATATTATTAACATCGGTAGCCAATTATGAGCAATTCTGAGGCTGTTCTGAACGCTCAAAAATTTCATCAGCTATGATCAAAATAAAGGGCCAAAAGCTTTCCATTTTTCGAACATTCTGAAATCCTGCGCCAATGCATTGGATCGCGATTGCCGGACTGTCTTATACCTAGTACTCAGTTTACTTAAGACCTGCGAGAGCTCCCAGCTTCTCCAAGTGACCATCGGTTGCAATGCCTTTTCCGGCCGCAAAATTGTTTGCAAAAGGGAAATCTGATCTTCTTAAAACAGCCACGTCAGCCGAGTTTCCCGGAAATTTTTCACCGGAACTCTTTTTAAAACTCGTGACATGTTAATCCCCGGGTTTGTGTAAAATTTTTTGTTGCAAATTTTCTACAGTTTCGACAGTCCATCCTTATAATCATTTCCGATAATTAACTGTTTACTGTTCTGAACGGTTAAAAATATCAAATAAGACCAAGTGCTTTCCATTCTTCGAATATTCTGGATTCCTGCGCCAATGCACCCGATCGCGATTGCCGGACTGTCTTGTAACTAGTGCTCAGTTTATTCCGAGATTTAAGACCTGCGAGAGCTCCTAACTTCTCCAAATGACCACTGGTTGCGATGCCTTTTTAGCAACATTGTCTGCAAAGGGAAAATCTGATCTTCTTAAAACAGCCTCGTCAGCCGAGTTACCCGGAAATTTAATCACCAGAACTTTTTTGAAAACTCGTGACATGTGAATGACCAGGTCTGTTTAATGTTTTTTCTTTTTGCCAATTGTCGACAGTCGATCCTTATAATCATTTCCGAAAATAAACTGATTACTGAGAAACACACAAAGACGAGGGGGTTTAAATGTGAAGGTATCTTACAAGTGTGAACGCAGGTAGATGCTGAGTGGAACGTTCCATCTAACCGAAGGAAGTTATTCACGAGCAGAAGTTAGTTGGTTGGAGAGTCAATTATGAGCACTTCTCAGGCTGTTCTTAACGGTGAAAGATATCAGCTTCAAAAGAGAACCGTGATTCTTGGTATTAGCCCTGGTAATCCGCACTATTACAAGGTGGAAACCCTCGAACGATTGTTCGACTTGGCCAAAAAGACCTCAGAAAGGGTGAGTTTATTTGAACAGATTCATCTGAGAGAATAACGAGAAACGCCTCTAAAAAAATCATCTTTGTTTTGCAGGTCTTTCTCTTTATCCCGGACAAAATATCCGAGCATAATTATCGTGCTGTAGGTTCCAAAAACCCCGAGAAGTCCGCGCGCATTAAAGGAAATCGCTTGCGAAACAAATGCAGCGAAGCCATTCAAACAAGCGGCCTCTGCGATGTGTCCCACAGCTTCATAAAATGGACAGAGGAGGTGGAAATCTGCTATGAATATGGCAAAGCCTTGGAGAATATCAAGAACCTGTACGAGGTGAATGGTGACTTCCATAATGACGTTAGAGAATCTACCGTGGCGGCGTTAAGATGTCTCAAAAGCGGCCGCGAGAAGGGACGTTCCGACAAGGAAAACGAATCTGCTCAGACAGAAAATAAAGTCGATCTGGATGAAGGAGTGCAGTATCTTCTAAAAGAGCTAGCTTTCTTCTTAGCAGTGCCAAACATTTATGCAGATTGCGAGAGTTTTGTGTTTGTGTATCATCGTCCCTGGCCAGTTTTAGAAAGGTTCTTTGGTGGTTTTTATGATGGTGTTGAAAAGTCATCTTTAGGTTTTGTCGTTTTTGAATAAATTTTTTTAGAAGCGATCATTTAAGTCTAGGACAGCATTAAACAATGTTTAAGATAACAAAAGAGACAAAAATACTAGAAAAAAATAAACGTTATTTAACCACACTCAATCAGCAGTTAAAATGAATATAGATATTTTGAAAATTCGACACACGGTATGTTTATACATGTACACACAACATTGCAAAAGCTGTCGCAAGATTTTTTCTGACAAATAATAAATTATCTGTATCAAATGCAAGGTGTGTTGTCTCACTGACTCCATATACCGATTGCTCCACAGTAACTGACACTTCAAATTTTCTAAAACATTTTCATCTCCTTGAGACATATTTCGATTGCAAACCTTTGCATACGTGGTCACATACTGCCATTTTAAATGCATCAGCAATGACATGAAATGGAATTATGTCCTTCGCGAATTGATAATGTAGCGAGTTTCATAAAATAGTCATGACAAAACGAATAATCAAATTAAATAACATTTGAATAACCGTTCGCTTAAGGTTTCCACCTGCACTTCAACTCCTATTTTTAAAACCTTTTGAGCCTTGACATAACTCATTCTTAATTGTCTTACTTAGGTCGAATGGAAATAAACTGAAATTTTCGGCTTTTGGCACAGAAAATGCAAGTAAATTGATAAGATCTCAATGGTCTGAAACAGAAATATCTTAATCGTTCTAATGAGGTTCAAAAGAGAAATTTTCTCTTTCAATATTTCTAAAATGGATGGAAAATAAAAATATCGAAATCGTGGAACCGTTTCGCCTTATGCATAGCTCTGCAAAAACCGACCTTGGTGTATAATTTCCCTTGGGAATATTTAGGAGTACGTCACAACATCTTAAGTCATAGTTTTGCGTCATTGGAAGTTACCTCAGGGTACAATAAAACAGAATATCGGAGTAAACATACTTTAGAGATGGTCACTCCAAGGTCGAAAAGGAGCAAGCATGGACCCATAAAAAGCGAGATGACGGCGAAAGATTGAAAATGATGAAACGAAAACATTCACCTTCGTTTTTTTTTTTTTTTTTATTTTTTTTTATCAAGAAGCACAAATAATCCTTTCAGATCTGTAACGATAGTGGAACGGAAGTCTCTGTCATAACTATTGTTTCATACTTCTCGGAAAACTCCCACGTAGCTAATAGCAGTTATTTTGTCCATTTCCACGAAATTTCCTCGAACTTTGACCACATTTGACACCTTAAAAGTGATACATATCAAATAAATTAGTTGCGAGAACAACTCCAGCAAAGTGAAAAGTATTTTATTCTCGCACATGCCCGGCCTCCTCTCTGCACACAGCCAAGACGCGAATCTCGATCTTCTGTTTGAACTTTAAGACTGGGTAGCTGTGGCCGCAACACGGCAGGGATGGAAATTCCTTGGAAGCTCTACCTTTCTTGTTGGTTCCTTGGCGCTGCAGTTCAAAGCGCAGTGTTCTTTACCTTCAATGCAGCGGATTATTTCAATTACTTTTTCCCAGATGAGTACAAACCTGAAGTTTATTTAGGAGTCACGGTTGGTGTCGGTGCAAGCTTTGGCGCGGTTTTGACGGTATTTTTTCAACCCAAGAGAAGCCATCTCACTGTACTTGTTGTCACGCTAACAGCTTCTGCCATTCTCTTGTTAGTAGAGGTAGTTATTACTCCTTTGAATGCAAACGCTCTATCCAATCCAGCTCGATTTGGTTCAGTGATTGCTGTCGTCTTTGTGGCAACCGTTGTTCAAAACATCGGTGGCGGAGCTCTTTACGGTTTCGTTGGAAAGCATTTCCCTACTTTTGGAATTCACGCGGCACAGTCTGGCGGCGTTTGCGCTTTCGCAGCGACGTTTATCATCAGATGCATCTCCAAAGGCTCGTTTGAACATCTACAAGACAGGAATAAAGGTTTTCGTCTCAGTGGATACTTATTTGTCGCGTTGGTGGATCTGATAATTCTTATAGCGTGCTGTCTCATCGCCATCTTAAGCGCGCGCGTCAACTCCACTACGCGCGCGCTAGGGGACGTCTAAACACCTCTCATGATTACAACGAGCATCAGCCTTTGCTCCGCAGCGATGATTACAGCGACGTCTCCCGGAAAAGAGTCATCAGAAATAACTGGGCTGCACTTGCAACAGTTTGCCTGACTCTTGTGATATCTAACTCTCTTTTCCCGGGCATCACCTCTCAGTTCCACGGAAACTACAACTGCTCGTCTTCTACTCACAACCTCACCGTGTCATCTGATGATGATCCAACCGCCCCCGTTTCACCGAGCAGCGGATTAAAGTCTAGCGATCAGACGGGTTGGTTTATCGTCATTCTCTTCGGCTGCTACTCAGTTGCAGACGCCATCGGAAAAAATCTTCCAATTTTGGGAATCTTCTACAACAAGAAATCGATCCTCGGCAATTGCTTGGTTCAGCTTGTTATTGCTATACCGATCCTGTTAATTTACTTCGAGCCATGTGATCGCAAACTGCAAGCTAATTGGGTGGCGTATCTCACAGTTGGTCTGCTCGGATTGGTTAATGGCTACGGACTGTGCGCTGCCATGATGCTCTTAGCCCCAGGCCAACCAGAAAAGAAACAAGAAGAGGGCCTGGCAACCAGCATCGGCTATATGTTTTTACAAGTTGGAATTCTTTTCGGCATGGGGGTTTCTGTGTTTCTCGTGGACTTCGTGTTCGAAATAACCAAGCACTGAAAGCGAAAAACCTAACAGGCGGGTAAAACGCGGGCGACTCTCGCTTTTGCGCGCGCATGATGTCTCACTCGTGCGTGTAATATAATTTAAAAAGAATAACATGGAAATTAGTTTTAAAAAATAACACAGAAATAGTACTTAACATGTTCTCTTTCTACCTTAGCCAACGATCTCTTCCATTATTGATCATTGTCTTAATCAAATAAAATCAAGTACTAAAACTGAAACAGAAACTGAATAAGCTTATTTTTAGAGTTTAATAGCACCAAAACCAATACTTGATATAACAGGCACTGTGATAATACAGATCGTCTGATTTGCTCTCTAAACTATTGTCAGTTGCAAAGTTGCCAAATTATTTGCGAAGTATTTTCTTGTTTAAGTGGATTGCGCATGCGCATGACTGTGCCCTCCACCCGCAGCACCCACACCACTTCCATTTCCCTACACAAATTTAGCGAAAATGTAAAATCTTGGTCAGCCTTAATATTGATGGCCGCGCAGAGAAAAATCTAAGTAGCAAGTAAAACCTGGGTTTAAATCAAATCCAAAGAATCCCTATACTCGTTCATCTTGACTTTTCCAACAAACTGATGCTGTTCGCGCCACCATAAACGTTTTATTCATGTTAGAGAACATTCTAAACTTCTCTAACGCTAAAACCACTTGTCTCTGGGGGTTAGACGCATCCTTAACAACCTAATATACCTTTGAATAACTCGGGTAACGACATTTCATGATGTAACCTATTCAGGCCCATTTAAACGATGTCAACATTTGCTTCAACACGCATTCAACACTTTGTTGAATCAAATGTTCAGTGCGTTTGAACAGGCCGTCCAACATAGTTGAAAACGCGAAAAATGTTGAAATTTGTTGAAAGCGTGTTGAACCAAGTTTAAATCGGTTCAACCTTTTAATCAACATCGATTCAACTTTACCTTTGTAAACCGTTTGAAAGCCCTCCAAGCGACTTTGTTTTTGCGTCCAACATTTGACCAACATCCGTTCAACTCTTGTTGTACGAATGTTGGTCAAATGTTGAAATCGTTTAAACGGGCCCATAAGCATACGTGTATAGAACTTTGAATACGAAAACAATTCTGTACGAACCGCCGCCTGGTTAGCTCAATTGGGAGAGCGCCGGACTGCTGTGCGGGAGGTCGAGAGTTCAATACCGGCCGGACCAACACTCAGGGTCTTAAAATTAACTGAGAAGAATATGCTTCCTTTCTTTAACATCAAGGAATGGTTAGATATTCTAGTCTTCTCGGATAGGGACGAATAAATGGAGGTCCCGTCTCCTGCAGGGTTAGGGGCAGGAGACGTTAATTTCCCACGCACGAGATTACTGCGTGATGGATGTCCTCCCCTGGGGTGGGTTGGGTGGGTATACAGCGCTTTGGACAATTAGTGGATTTTAGCGCTATATAAATACAATTATTATTATTATTATTATTAATATATTGCTTTCAATGTTAGAACGAACGCTTGGGTACGAAAATACTATTGTAAATATTCCTTAATAAATATGAAGCAAATTAACACATAATCATTTCCTGAAAAAGGCGCCCGCAGACTCAGCGGTAGAGGTAAGTCACGTGACGGCCATCGGGAATTGTAACGACGTGTATTCCTCACTTCATTAACCAATCTGAGAAGATAATTTGAAAGCGACATCGGATGATCTTGGATGGTTTGCAATATGCGGCCGACTATCGCAAGCGAAGAGATTCTGTTAGGTGTAAACTTCTACCTCCAAAATAAAGCTCTACTGCATTAACTGTTTCGACAAGCCATAAAAGTTTTCAAACTTTCATAACCTACATTTAAGTCTCAATTAATATTTGCGCAGAGTATACCATTCGACAGTTTTCGGCCCCGCCCGCATTTCCATCAAAATAAAGCTTTTACATAACCCGCCCTTGACTTATTGCTAAACTACGAGGCTGATAACAACGAACACAGCCTCTTATACCCAAGATACTTTGCGGTAACTAATGTTGCTTGAGTTTTTCTTGGGATTCCACATTATTGTCTTTTTGTTTTTCTTTCAGCGGGAGTTTTTCTTCCTTTGTTTCCATCGACTCCTGTTTATCCTCCGCCGTTTCTTTGTCCACTTTTTGCTGTATCGTTTCTATTTTTTCTTGGTTTTCTTCCCTGGAGTGTTTCTTCTCCTGTTTCTTGAGTTCCTCCTCCATTGTCTTGCCCATGTGGGTGTAGTAGTTTAGAGCCTTTCGAACTGGCGCAATGAGTGGCTCCTGGAAAAGACCAAACGCATTTTTTAGATAAGAATAATGAAGTGAAACCGGTTACTAATCGCTGTGAGGGTAGAGCCCATAAATAAACCTGTTACCTCTAAAACTGGGAAGAGTTGTCCAAGAGCCTCAAACAATGGTATCAGCACAAATCGAATGAAGCCTATCTGAGCTGACGGTTTGGTGACCTGCAACAGTCCATGCAAAGCCGGTAACGTTAATCTACCAATTCCCTAAAGGCAACTGAAAATTAAACCGCTGTTCTTAGTGAATGGATATTGCAAGCTGGTTCCCAATCTGGCGCAAGTTACTATAGAAGAACATAAACAGAACAAATTTATTACAAGGCATATCAACTACGACATGACAGATAACCTTGTCTCTGTCCATGAATGGTGCCACTGGCAGTCCCTCTAGCTTTTCAACATCACTCTAACGAGGAAAGAGAAAGGAAAAAGCGATTTTTCTTTAAAGATAGTTTAACCTTCTGCATCCTGATACCTTTTAAAATTCCTGCTCCTCCCACGCCAACTGGCAATATGTTTTCCCGCGCTTTCACCAGGCACTAAGTTACAAGCTTTTCCCGCGCTTTCACCAGACACAAAGTTACAAACTTTCCTGGGCTTTCCCCAGGCACCAAGTTACAAACTTTTCCCGCACTTTCACCAGACACAAAGTTACAAAATAATTTGAATATATCAACAAAGTTGAAATGGTAAATGGGCCACCGTTACGATTATAAAAACTGACGTTTCGAGCGTTAGCCCTTCGGAACGAATAGAGGAATTGTGGGTTGTGAGTGCTTTTAAAGGCACAAAATTGAGCTACGTTATTGGTGGGAACATGGCAACGAGAAAAACACGAATAAATTAGTTGATTGAAAAGCGTTCGTTGATACCTGTGGGAATCAGACTGCCAGTCTAAATCCGACCGACCAGCAGTCTAAATCCCACAGGTATCAACGACCGCTTTTCATTCCACTAATTTATTCGTGTTTTTCTCGTTGCCATGTTCCCACCTACAACGTAGCTCCATTTTCTGCCTTTAAAAGCACACACAACCCACAATTCCTCTATTCGCTCCGACGAAGAGCTAACGCTCGAAACGTCAGCTTTTATAATCGTAACGTTGGCCCATTTATCATTTCAACTTTGTTGATCTATTCAAATTATTTCGTTACCCCCACCGACGCAGCCCCAAACAGTTTATTTAGAAACTATCAGCCTTCTTTCACAAAGTTACAAACTTTCCCGCACTTTCACCAGGCACAAAGTTGAAAACTTTTTGGGCAAAGTTTTTCCCACGCTTCCCTTTAATTCACTTCTGTTATACCATTACGCACGTCAGTTTTTAGCACTGGTTTCAGTTTTTCCGCTTTTTTCTTCTGATTTTTTGTCCCCAAAACGATTTCCATTAAAACAAGAACTACTGCGTTCGTTCCTTTTTTAAACTAGCAAACCAACCTGAATAAAAAACTCTTGTAATAGGCAGTCCAACCATGGCTCCGCGACCTCCATTGGTCGGGCCTCATTAGAAACATCTGATACCTTGATCATAATCTGCATCAACTGTAATAAGAATGGAAAATAAACTAGTCAAGACCAATTCTTTGTTTCAGCAAAATACAGATCACTGTGGTAAAAATTCTTAAGAAGGAAAAAAAAAAATAAAGAAATTAGAGAGCTTTTCGATTAAGTGTCGTCAAATGAAATTACAAGTAATTACAACGGCCAATCAGAAGAAAGGAAAATACCTTGAAGAGCCAATGAGTGTTTAAAGTAAAAACAACCAAAGAGCCTAAAGCACAGGAAAACGCGGGTAAACAAGCCGTGATCGGTTTTAGTTTTGCATCTGCTTGGTTAAGAGAGTGGCGCGGAGTTTTCTGGACCAATCACAGTGCGAAGTAAAACAAAAAGAAAAAAGTCTCGGATTCTTTCGACACTCGATGGCAGATTTATCTATTGGAACCAATAAATTAATTTGCAGCAAAATAAAGAAAAAGAATGGCAACTTGAACATTCCTCTAAAATGCCACCTTTCCATTTTGGCATGTAAACAATTTAATTCGTTTACACACCCACGTCCACGTAACAAGAGTATGAATATTAGTTCAAGCTGTTCTGCTGTCGATATACCGCGTTCTTGTTCAAAAATGTCCTCTCACCATGGACTTGTGAGCTTCATTTTCAAAGTTAAAACCATCAGCCAACATGTCCTTGAATTTATTCAGTATTTCGTTATGTCTTGCCATATCCGTTGATAAAATACACCTACACAAAAATTGTGAAAACCGCCACACATTAGCTTAGCAATAAAAGTTTCTAGGAAAATAAAAAAAAATCGTCAATAGGCCATTTTACAGTTGTGTACTTAGTTGCCAAGCCTTTGATTCAGAGTGAGGCTAAAGATGACCTTGTTGTGATAGAGGCCTGTATCTCGTTAGCATGATAACAAAGTGATTTACATTTGAAAGGCAGCAAGGTTTGTATCATAACAAGGTCATCCCTAGCCTCACTCCCATTCAAAGGCTTGGCAACCAAGCACACAACTGTAAAATGGACTATAGATGCATTGGTTTTCGTGAGTAGGAGGAAAATATTAAAAAAAAAAAAAAAAAAATGGAGATGCGTTTTTTAATTGACTACAGTAGGGCTTACTTGATCATTCCTTCGCGGAATTTCCTGAAAACATCTTGGCTGACATTCTTGAAGATATCACAGTGGGGCTATAAAGAAAAATAAAATGCCCACTTTTAAACTGTCCCAGACTTGTAGTACGGATTGCACCATTTCACTGAAGAACAGCAAGCACATGGCGATAGAAATTATGGGAAGTGACTTGTCTAATAAAGGAACAGAAACATTACTATTCTCTTGTACTGATACAGCTATAGTGAAAGCTTAAAAGTTATAAATACAGTGGCAATAGCGACGGATTTTCCTTGTATCCCAACAAATTAAGAAGATGAGGGAGTTGTGGGGGGGGGGGGGGAGGCTGGGAACCGTCAATTCAAGAGGGGGCGCTTTTTTGACACTCTAGTTAAGAGGTGTGTGGGCTTATTTGGGTGATGGCGCCCTGTATCTGAATTTTAAATTTTCTTAGAAACATAACTCCTGTCCACAGTCATGTCTACCTGAGATATGATGTCAAATGCTACTGCACAATGATGGTTTTCCAGTGGCGAGATATCATTGTATCGTATGGCCAGCTCTGTTCTGGCATTGACCTGAACAAAATTAAGAAATTCATTACATATGCGGGTGGTCGGTGCAAAAGAGCAAACCTCTATCCATATTGAGTGGCTTCCACAATTGTCATAGGTAGCTGTTATCGAGAAAAGGTCCACACAAATCTCACAAAAACACACTTTTCCAGACAGTAGTAGTTGTCTATAAATGGCTTACCCCAGGATGGGGAATAGGGGAGGTGGAAAGGGGTGTTGACCTCAGGGGAATTTGAACATTTCCCACCATTGAGTATCTATTATATGTCACAATTCTACCCCTGGGGACAGATTAGTTTTAATCAAGTGAATTCCAAGATAACAGACTTGTTTCATTTCCAGCTTCATATGATCTTCCAAGACAGCTGCAAAGTTAAAGTCCCAAACCTGAGGCATTGCATAAAATTTATGTCAAAATTCCTACCCTAAGGTAGGCACATAATGCATGAAGCCATTTTTAGCTTGTGTCCCACCTGATATGCATTGTTATAGCCTGGGTGGTCCAGGTCATGACACAAAGCAGATGTCAGCATCACAAGAACATCCACATTTTGAACCTTGCCTGGGATTTGTGTCAACCATATCAAGCCATACATCTGAAACATATTAAGCCATACATCTGAAACATATTAAGCCATACAACTGAAACATAATTATTAAGCCATACATCTGAAACATATTAAGCCATACAACTGAAACATATTAAGCCATACAACTGAAACATATTAAGCCATACATCTGAAACATATTAAGCCATACATCTGATTTTTGTTCAAAAATCCAGTGCCACAAGAAGATGGGTTCATTGGTTGTCAGTTAACTTTAGTGCAGATATATGGAATGGTTTAGACATCTCACTAAGAAATGTAAACTTACTGCCTGCCTTCAAACGTGGCCTGTCCAAATTTAATTTTCAATTTTAATTGACTTCTGCTAGTATTACTTTTAGTTAATACTTTGTGATTAGTATTTTTAATTAGTTCTTAGATTTAGCATTAGTTATTTGTTGCTATTTGTATTTTTATCTTTGTATTAGTATTTAACTTAAGAGGACCCTCCTGTAAACCACTTTTGTGATGTTGGCATCCTCATTAAAGATTATAGTATTAGTATATATATATATATTAGTATTATAAACACAAATGACAGACAACACATGAAGTTCACTATGCAACACAATGTTTTTCCACATCACAACTTCATTAAATGAGAAAATCATATTGAAAATAATTTAAATTTCCGCATCTTTACTTATCATCTGTGTCACACAGAAAGCATGGCGATGATCCAGGAGGATTTACATTTATGGAACATCAAACAAACTTAACATTCATATATAACTGTTCTTGACACTCTTACAACCACAAGTGCTGAGATTGATATTGAAAATAATTTAATTTCCGGGGGATTTACATTGATTTCATGGAACATCAAACAAACTTAACATTCATAACTGTTCTTGATACCCTTACAAACACAAGTATTGAGACTGATATTGAAAATAATTTAATTTCTGCATCTTTTCTTACCATCTGTGTCACACAGAAAGCATGGCGGAAGTTATGAAAAGGTGTCGCATTGTAATTCCTGAAAACCTCAAACAAGAAGTTTTGAAGGAGGGGAGTCTGCCAAAACAAAAAGCAAGCATTATTTCATAAGTTAAAAATAAATTAGTCAAGGCTCCAAAAAACACTCTCTCATTCTCTATTTGGAAACCTCATTGATGATCCAAGAGGATTTTCATTTAAGGAACATCAAACAAACCTAACATTCATAACTGTTCTTGACACTCTTGCAAACACAAGTACTGAGATTGATATTTTTAAAATAAAGTTGACTAGTAAGTAAAATTACCTCGATGTTAAATATTTCCATCAAGTTTAAGTCTTTGTACATCTTTTGAAGGAGGTATAACATCTCTGCATCTTCCCATTGCCTGTAGAAAAAAAAAACCTTAAATCTAGAACCCATGAAAACAAGATTTTCATATGTACTTAAGCAAAAGTCATCACAATTGTAGAAAAAAGCTGTCCTATAGCCCCAACTTGTTCAAGTAGATATCTAGCATTCTTGTAATGCCTTGTCTTGTGTATTTACCATTATACAATGAATATATGAAGTTCATATATTTTGAACTGCAGTATTAGATACATATAATGCATGATCCTCACAGTAGAGAGCACTATTTATGCAATAGCAAAAATCAGACCTAAAAAAAATCAGGCCTGTACGGGATCCCGTACAGGCCTGATTTTTTTCAGGTCTGATTTTCGCTATTGCATAAATAGCGCTCTCTACTGTGAGGATCGTGCATCATACGTATTTACCATTATGTTATATACTTTAAATAAAAACCTGTACTTACATTAAATTAGAACTAAATGTGGTTATTATATGTACAGCTGCGAGAGTTCCTTATTCCCTACCAATTATCACAAGAAGGTTTCCTCAAGAGGTTTCTTGTTTCATCAGTAAGTTCTGCATTCCTACAAGGAAAGGAGAAAACGTCCAACTCACATTTATGTCCATATAAAGAGCCCTTATATCCACTGAAGGTCTTAATCTTAACACGGCATTAAATATTAACAAATAGATAACTTCTAAGCTGCCTTGTGTCTGTTCAGTAATGGAACACAAAAGATGTCATAATGTCTGCAGATGCAGCACCATTGACATCATCTCTGATTTATTATTATTACCATTATTGTATGTAGACCCATGGCAACATGGAATCTACATGTTTTGTATAAAAAGCAATATTCTGTTTATGGTAACATCATTTATGCATCTGTCCTCCAATGGCAGGGTTCTTGCACTTTTTCAGGAACCCAATAGTCCATTTTACAGTTGTGTGCTTGGTTGCCAAGCCTTTGAACAGGAGTGAGGCTAGGGTTGACCTTGTTATGATATAAACCTTGCTGCCTTTCAAATGTAAATCACTTTGTTATCATGCTAACTAGATACAGGTCTCTATCACAACAAGGTCAGCCTCACTCTGAATCAAAGGCTTGGCAACTAAGTACACAACTGTAATATGGCCTATTCAAGGACTTTCAAGGACTTTTAGACCATTTTCAGGGACCTTGACTCTCAAATTCGAGGACCTTTTGCATCAAATAAGAGCTAATAGCAATAAAAAATATTGCTATTAATTTTATTGTTAAAAGTAACAGATAAAAGTCCAACAAGCCTGACTTCAAGTCTGCACATTAGAGTGATCGCATGCTAGGTACCCAAGGTTATTTTTAATGCACCAATCAGGTACAAAATATATATAAATCACATGTCAAACATCATAATGCAATGCAGGATTTGAAAGGAAGACTTGTTTTCACGATTTGTGCTAGAAATTTACACTTTCAATGCCATAAAGAAAAGAAAACTTCGACTTTGATTCATCTGCCCTTATTTTCAAGGAATTTTCAGAAATTTTCAAGGACGGAGTCTAAATTCAAGGGTTTTCAAATCCTTGAAAATAAAAAATTAAATTCAAGGACTTTCAAGGATTTTCAAGGAGCACAAGAACCCTGCAATATATAAGTAAGAACCAATCAAAATAATACAGAATTAATTCAGGTTATCATGCAACACTGGATTTCCACTTACGACATTTTTTTAAAATTTCTCAAGCACAGAATTCAGTTCAGTGGAAGTCCTTCTTCGTAAACTGTGTTTCTCAGATGATGGTCTCTTGGAAGTGCCACTGAGAATGAGAAAAATCAATCATTAGTATTATCAGCTCATTCTCTCTTCTCGCCAGAAATTGAAGCATTTAGTAAAGGCAGAGTTTATTACTGTTTTTACCTTGACATTTCTTTAAACAGGCCTAACCAGCTAAGGTGTTCAACACTCTACATGGTGAGAAAAAAAAATATCTTTTTTTTAAAACTAAATTTGGAAGTAAAGATAACTTTATAACCATTAATTAAATTCCCAGATAATATCCATACATTATCCAGCAAACAGGTAATGAGAATACTCAAACTCATCAGGAAGAAGTCGCTAAGTACTTTGATCTCACACCAAATTCTTGTCACTAATTTACAAGGAAATGTGTAGTATCTAGAGGGGAGAATCCACAATCAGCTCTTGGGGGTTCAAGAGCTAAAAAGAGGTAAATAAATCTTTGTGTTATTTTCTGTTGTTGGCGACATTCACTCATTCATCCAAAAAATTTGATACAAACCTCAAGCTTTTCTCTAAAAGAATCAACTTTCAGTTTTATATCTTGAACAACTGAAGATGTTTCTCCATTTTCTAAGATGAAACTTTTTTCCAATGCCTGAAGTCTGATGCAGTGAAATGGAAAAAAGCAAATGAAATAAGTAACACAATATAAAATGCACCATCTATTGTCAGGGAGATTGGAAGCAGTACCATTTGAGATTTCCATGTACATTTAGATAATTAACAACATACACATAAATAAAAAAATTAAAAAATAAATATGGAACACAAATTTTCTTGAAAGCACAATGTCTAGACATTATGGCGCGTATTTACGGACAAAAATGTACATCGACATTCGTTGTTCAAAGCTTCATTATTGGTTCAATATAGGACCCAGATCGACATTCAACATTCATACGGAAACGTTTAACATTCAAGCGAACATTCAATATTCAAGACAATTCGTCGTTCACGCTAACATTCATTACTCGAACTGAACTTCTACATGCGTGCCAAAGGATGATTATTATCAATTCAACTTTCATGTCAACATTCATCATTCATAAAAGACTGGGACCCAATGGTCCCTGTTACTTGGGGGAGGGAGTGGCTACCAAGCTGTTCATTTTTCAAAGATTGAGGCTGATGCAAGAGAGGTGTTTACGGGACGAGTGGAATCCCTCCTGAATCTTTTCGATAATCATGACAGCATAGATTATTACAGAGGTGATACCTTACAGACTTGTGCAAATACATTGTATCACCACGCTGTCCGTCTGTGCTCGTTGGGTATTGTTGCCCATGTAATAATCTCTCTTAGTAAAATTGGTGTGATCCAAATTTGGTTTTGCCCTGTAAGATTCCGCATTCTGTCTCAGTTGCAGAACTTCCTACTGCTTGCTTGAACATTACTTCAATCGCTGTAACTTTTTATCCTTGAAGCTGGCTTGTTATGGATTAAAGGTATTAAGTGTAAATCGATGTGTAATTTGATAACTTCATCTCCTTTCACACCAGAAATGATTTTATGTGAGTCGTGTGTTTCCTCTACAAATAGTATCTTGCATTAGTTTTGACCTCTGCAAGTTTTTATCATACCTGTGTCCTTTCCAGGATGGACCAGATTGGCACACTGAGTATGATTGTTTTGTTTTGTTTTCATGCAGTCTAACTGTTAATTTAGGAACTTTAGGGAATATCAATGATGCTCTTAACTGTCTTAAATAACAGATGGAAGTTGGTAATTCCTGGTGGAGTTGATGGTTTTTCAAGAATTCCTGTCTATTTGAGGTGCTCTGGAAACAACCACGCAAGTACTGTTTTGGAGTTATTCAAAGAGGCAGTTGCAGAATATGGCTTACCATCAAGAGTTAGAAGTGACAAGGGTGGAGAAAACACTGAAGTATCACTCTTTATGCTTTCCAATCCACAAAGAGGCCCAGGAAGGGGTAGCATGATTACCAGGAAAAGTGTACATAACCAACCAATTGAGAGACTTTGGAGGGATGTCTACTATCAAATTACATTCTTATATTACAATCTTTTCTATCACATTTTTTAGATCTAGACAATGGTGTGCACATGTTTTGTTTACATTATGTGTTCATCCCTCATACAAACAGAGATTTGGCTGGCTTTGTGGCTGCATGGAACAGGCATGGAGTTACATCAGCTGGAAATCAACACCATTGCAGCTCTGTATGATGGGGATGAATAGTGTTGTATATCCTGATCTTGTAGTGGCACAAGAAGTATTTGACGAGGTGTCGTTCAGGGCTTGATTTGTTCTTGATTTGTTCATTAGGCAAGTACATGTAAGAATTTCATCCAGGCAACTAAAATTCTGTCAATGTTGTACAGTATACAGTGCAACCAATTTATTTGTATTCCTGAGGGAATTTACTAATAATTGTTTTTAAAGTAATCAAAAATACATTTACCACTTTTTTCAGCTCGCCAGAAAAAATCAGATTTGCTTATTCAACATCATTTGGCTAACATGAATTTCATGATACTTAGTGAAGACAATGGTAGATTTCTGTTTTGCAGCAGAGTGCAAACAGAAAAGGAACCACTTCATACAGTAATAACATTTTACTTTTCAAAACTTTTTTTAATGTGAATTTTTTTGGAATTCTCCCCCAGGGAGATTTTGTCCAGCATTTACTCTTTAATTATTCAGCTCAGGTATAGCAGTACCTAGCAGGACGATTCTATGTCACCCTCTCCTTCTGTAAATAGAACCAACTGATTAATAATCCACTTTCTTCAAATTCTTATCATTTCAGTCATTTAAAATAAAGCTATGCTGTTAATGAACATTAGCATCACAAGGAGTATTGGCAGATTAAGTAGCGCATTCTTTTCTGGGAAAATGTAACGATAAAAATCAATTTCTCAAAATTCCAAACAGTCATAAATTTTCTTGTTTTGACAAAATTTGGGAAAAAACTAATACTTTTCATGCAGACGTCCTCTGGTATAAAAGTTTTATCAAGTCAATAAATTTAAATTAACATGGTTACTGATATTCCAAACTTGTCAACCAAACAAATGCAGCGCCTTAAAAGTCAATTTATAATATTGAAAATCAATAACTGCTCTGAAATGGATGAAACAGCAAGTTATTGTGATTCGCTTATTTCTATCCACCCATGGACGTGTGTCTGGAAATGACTATGAACCACTTTGTGGTTTTCACCTTCCGAGAAATTAAGCCACAACCAAAGTTTTTTCAGCAACTTTAACCATGTGCAAAATGATCAAACAGGAATTATAGTAGAATTCTACTATTGTAGACTACTCAGGACTTGTACTTCACTTGTCACATCCTACGAAAACCAACTTTTCGTGCCGTAAACACCTCCCTGGCATCAGCCTCCATCTTTAAGAAAATCAACAGCTTGGTCACCACTCCCTCACCCAAACAACAGGGACCGTTGGGTCCCAGTCTTTTATGAATGATGAATGTCGACATGGAAGTCGAATTGATAATAATCGTCGTCTGGAGCACATGTAGAAGTTCGGTTCGAGTAATGGATGTTAGCGTGAACAAAGAGTTGTCTTGAATATTGAATGTTTGCTTGAATGTTAAACGTTTCCGTATGAATGCAGAATGTCGATCTGGGTCCTACACTGGACCAATAATGAAGCTTCGAACAACGAATGTCGATATTTATTTTTGTCCGTAAATACGCGCCATAAGACATGACTATGACGAGATTTCCCATAATTTGATACTTTTTTCCAATTTGTTTTCATTAGGCAGAAGCACTTTTAAAAAAGGTATTGGAAATCACTCTCCTTACACAGCTTTATACATATAACCCTTTAAACATGTTGAGTGACCAAGACAGAATTTCTCCTTACAATATCAACACAATATCAAACAGACAAGTGATGAGAATAAAGAAAATATAAATTAGGGGAGTATGAGTTGATCCACTAATTAATTCTCCAAACTAACATCATAAGAATTCTATGGCAGACAGTGAGGAGAATTATTAAAATAAAATAAAATGAGATCTTGGGAGTTGAGGGGCTAATTAGGTTAAATTAAGTTACCTTGCTTCTACGACTTCTAGTGAACATCCTGACTCTGAATCTGGGAGAAACACAAATCATGCATTGAAGTGCTCACCGAGTACAAAATTTACAAGTACAGTGTTCAAATTGTGATTGAAAAGATTTCACATAGGGTCCAATCCAGTTTACATACACCAAGGAGAAGGAACAATATAAAACAGGGCTGTGCCTCAGCAGAGCCTAGTTACCCCAAGTGCAGGGCTCGACACTAATGGTAGCCCACTAGCCACAGACTAGTAGAAATTCAGTTTTGGCCACTGGTTTTCAACTTCCACTAGCCAACAAACACGGGCCTACTATTACACTACCAAAGCCATGTAGACAATCGCTACAAACGGAGCTTGCTGAAAACTATACTAGATCGCGCACACCAATTATCTTCCTCCTGGGCCCATTTCTCTGATGAGTGTGATCGCCTAAAGAAAGTTTTCGCACGGCTGAAATACCTGGAACGCCTGGTAAATTCTACCATTAACACCTTCTTACAATCAAGAATTGTTGGTACGCAGCCCACACAGATGCCCAAAGAACCAATATCCATTGTTCGTGTGGTCGTACCTTTCAAAGATCAGGAATCTGCAAATTATGTTAAGAAAGAGCTCAAAAATCTTAGCATGAAGGTGCAGACAACTGTCCAGCCAGTAATTGTTAGCCGCAAAGTTGGCCAAGATCTTAAAGTACGAGAAATCAAGCCACAGATTGTCAACCAACAACGTGTCGTTTATCAATTTCAATGTGACCTGTGTGATGCGGGTTATGTGGGCTATACATGCGGACACTTACACACACGCATGGATGGACATAAACGAAAGGCATCTTCAATATATAAACACTACCACGAACGGCACAGCGAAGTCCCGAAAGACCTACTGAAACGTTTTAGCATTCTGAAGAAGTGTAGTAACAAGTTCGATTGTTTGGTGAACGAAATGCTTTTCATCAGAGACTTAAAACCCACTCTGAACGTGCAAAGCGATTCAATTCGCGCAAAAGTATTATTTTTTTTAATTAGCTCGTAACATATTTATGCTAATTTAGTGTTACACCTTGCCACAAACTTTATATTTTTTATTTCTCCTTGACAATGGCGTCATGATGACACCGAAACATCGGTTTTTATCGTTGGTTTTAGCTAGTTTTTTTTGTTTGTTTTTGTTTTTGGTTTTTTTTTTGTTACCTCTTTCCATACTAATGGCTAATTACTTAATACATATAAAAAAATTTTTCAATCCATTCTGTCCTATAGCATTTTAGTCTATTCAATCCTATGGTCATTAACCTCTTTCTCCCAACCCCCCCCCCCCTATTCCTCTTGTTTTATTCACCATCACATATGTATATCTCTCCATTAATAGTATTATTTTTCTGCTCTTCCCACTTAATATATTCATTCTAAATATTTTTTACCACAAACCCTAATAACGTTTTACAGTAATCATGACAAAGAAATCAAGTACCAGAAAGATCAAAAAGAGGAAAATAGATGAAGGTGCACATACCAATCTCTCTAATGATGTGTCAAAGGAAACTGCTCAAGGGAATTTAACCTCAGGAACTCCATTGACCCCTCATCCCTCGTATACATCTAAAACAGAGACAACCAACAGAAAGAAGAAGAAAATTAACAAGAAGAAACATCCTAAAATACAAAAACACAAGAAAGATAATCAAAAACCTAAACCTGATCCATCTTTTACGACTAGTACGCGTAAATGGAAATGAGAAACTATCAAATCTACCACCTTCTCAAAAAAACGAAAAAAGTCTCTTTTCAAAGTCCACCACCTATCAACTATAATAGAAAGAAACAAAGCCACCATCTACAATCTTCGATCCAGTCTTACTACTTCAGGTTTTGAAACCCACAACGGAAACCTTACTTACTCTACTAAAAGCAGCATTCAACTAAACACTACCACTATCATGCAAAGCATCCAATACCTTGAAGGCGAAAATACAGCACTCTTCAATAGAATCAAACAACTTAAAGATGAAGAAAAATCAAAACAACAAAAATGAATCCAACACCTGAAGAGAATCAAACAAAACCATGGCTACATCCTTTGCAGACACATCCACTCCATCACCACAAACCTACACAAATTCATCGATCACCTCCAAACTAGAGTCCAACTTTGGCCACAAGACACAGCTCTCTTACGAGAAAATGAATGCATAACCTCACGCAAATCACAACTATCAGCAGAAAAAGAAAAACTTTCTTCAATCAACAAAATTCACAATTTCACAAACATTAACCTTTCCTCTGACCTCACAGAACTTTTGAACAAAGGAACCAATTTTATACCAACCACAGATTCTACCACCATACCTAACATAAAGAAAACAATCTCTACAGAAGTCAACTCCGCTCTTAACAACCTAATCTACAAAGGAACCAATCCACTTAAAGCTACAAACCAATCAACCAGAAAGGAAACTACAAGCCTCTTCCGCAGATACCACCCTTACGCAAACAAAAACCCAGTCAAGCTTCTCCAAGAAGAACAGACTAGACCATATTTTAATGTCCACATCATCGCTTATGTCCACAACACCATTTCTTACTCCAAGCAATACCTACAGTCAACCACACACTTACACCAGACAACTTACAGACTCCACCACATACAAACGTATTGACAATTTTGACCTTACCAAGACTATAACAAACTCCAACAAATTACTTAGCAAACTACAAATACGTTTTAACAAACTACTTTCAACCTCAACCGACAAGAAACTACTTAACACTATTACACAAGACAAACTTCAACTACCTTACATGAAACTCCTACCTAAAGTACATAAACTGACTGATACTGCCTCACCCTCAAACCTTCACAATCTAACAGGACGACCCATTATAACTGCACACAGCTGGACGACTTCTAACCCCTCATGTTTACTTGGTACAGAGCTTGACAAAAAATTATTTTACAACTGAAAGACATTTTTGAAGAACGAAACATTCCTTTTCCTTTAATTTACAACTCAACAGACCTTTTGGACTCATTTCACAACTTTTATGTTAACGATATTGACAATTTTACTTTAACGACTTTTGACTTCACATCGCTTTACACCAACATCTCACATTCAGACACCATCCGTGCCATCACCACCAGTTGCAAACTATTAAACCTACCAACCTTTTACAGAGACTTTTTACTTAATTTAAACAATTTTATTAACAACCGTAACTTTTTCTTTTCAGGACAGGACGTTTACCAACAAATCAAAGGGGTTGCTATGGGCAGCTACCACAGCCGGCAAATCGCTGACCTGGTCTTGCTGCTCAGGGAATTAACTTTCTTTTCGGAACGTGACACCACTGGACTTTTCCTTTTTTGTAGATACATCGACGACGGATTTTTGTTGACAGACAAAAACAACATTACAGATATTATTAAACATTTATCCACTACATATCCTTCACAAATCCCGATCACTTTCACCACCAATTGTCATTCCATTCACTACCTAGACCTCACAATTTCCCTCAATTACCACACCATACTATATCACAAAATTCACCACCAAATTTACCAAAAACCCCATAACAAATACATGTACCCCCATTTCTCATCAAATCACCCACAACACATTTTCACAGGCATCATCAAGACTGAAACTGTACGATACAGCAGACTATCAAAAACCAAAGACAATTACAACTTTATACAGAAACTCTTTTCTGTATGACTGACCGCTCTTGACTACCCCAACAAACTAATCACTAAAAACTCTTACCCCTGGCTACCTTTAGTTACCACTGTGACAAAAGACGACGACTCACCAAAACAAACCAATCCACTAAGAAATCTACAATCTACTACCGCAGCAAATACAACAAAACATGCATGAACAGACAAAATAGTACGCCACATCCTACACAAATACCTCAACATGCATATCCCCAAACTCACCAAAGCATACAGCAACACCACCAAACTGCACACCATGCTACTCACCAATGAGCTATTACACTCTAAAATTACCAAATAATAATAGATTTTAATGCCATTAAAAAAATATACATATATATATATATATATTGTGGGAGGAAAAAGACAAGTAAACTACAAGTTCATCCCTACAAGCCTGTTTCCTGATGAGTGGGCGACCACGAAACAGGCTTGTAGGGATGAACTTGTAGTTTACTTGTCTTTTTCCTCCCACAATATATACTTCGCTCTACTTCTATGTATTGAGCACTGTTCTACGAAAATCAAGTCACACTTCATATATATATATATATAGATTTTATCTATTTTTTTTTCTGTATTTCATTTTTTACAGTTTATGGATTCCAACATGATCATTACATTCTTATACATTTATGTGCCTTGAGCTATTTTCAAACGAAATCGCAACAAAATTCTCATAAATATAGAGAAGACATCCCTGATGTTCTTTTCTTAACACTTTAGTTCCATTTCGAGATTGTAGTTGACGAGTAAAGCCACTATGTATAATTCTTAGGTAATTTATTAAAGAATCTACTTTACTCTTGCCTTATTATAATCTTTCGACATTTTTCATCGATAATCTCAAAGAATTTTGTAATTTATCTTAGCTCATTACTGCATTTTAACTCATAATTGTATTTTGGCCTTGCTCATCATACTTATTTTCATGTATAATAATTCTTGTCAAAACTCGAATTTGTTATAATCGTACTATATTTCTATACTTATAGCCTTCCCTTTTTACGGGGCTTTCTCCGCACTATCTCCACCAAAAACTGTCTTTTTGTTAATAACATCTGTTTTATATTGTAAAAGTATGCAGAACAATTTAATCCACTTAACAATTGGTATGCTCTATGCTTTATTTATTGTTTCACATCTACTCTAGCTATTGTCCACATTAATAGATTGGATACATCTACTCTAGCTATTCTCTACTCTAATAAGTCAATACAATAATTGTTCTCTTTCCGATCTTTAATTTATTTAACTCACCGTTCGACAACCATTCACAGCGAAGGTGGTCGATGCATCCCAACAGTTAATCACTTTCCACAGCCAGGTTAGAACGAAAGGTCTCAACAATGGGTCCTCGCCCTCTTCCAACAACGTCCGATAACCTTACATCAACGTCTCCATTCAATTCCTTCTGCTGAAACACGTATTCATCTCCTTTATCTCTGGAAATAATTCATCTTCTAGACATCTCGCGGGCCAAAATCCCTTTTACGACGAAGATCGATTAAACACTCTTCATCAATTTCCCAAGAGCAATCGCGCGTTACCTGTACGTCATAAGACTCACGCAATACGATCACGCCATTCTGACGTGACCGTCCCAGATTAAGGTGGTTCAATAGGGTTTTTTGGCCGGGCGAAGAATGGGTACGAAAATAGCGCGCGCCTTTAAATGGCATCAAATATGTAAACAAACATGGCGGCTTCACGCGAGTGCACAATTTTTGTCACATAATCGCGAAGTTTACTTGACGAGAGTGAAACGGCATCGCTACTTTCCAGTAATGAGCACAATATTGACAGTGAAAGACCAGAAGTTTACACAACGCCTACACAACATCCGTAATGCGTCGGGTCGCTTTCGGAAAGTGGAAGCGATCGAAACCAGAAAAGAAACAAAAATAAAAAGGTTACACGGAGGGTTCAAAACGTGGAATGCCAAAAGGAAGCTCCAGTATGATAACATATCCATGGAAAACGAACCCCCAGCAAAACGAATGATACGAGCACGTGAGGTCAGTACATTTTTCTTTATTCGGAAGTCTTAATTTTTGGTAAGATTTTCCTGTCAAGCTTGTCCTAATTATCGGCCTACCTGTTCTGTTGACTCCAACCCTGATTCCCATCAGCAGAATAAAGCTAAGAGGAAGGCGAACCTGCCACAAGGATCCAGACTGGTGGACTTAGAAACCCTTACAGATGGTCTGAAGGAATGTTTATTTTGTCATTACGGTAAATTCTCACTATTTTTAACTGCACTATAGCATATTTTACACCATTATCATATAAAACAACATAACAAATATTGTGGAGTCTTTTTTTCCCTGTTAGTTTACAGTGTATTTTACAATATTTCTAGGCCCTTTGTCTCTTGGTAACAAGTAAATTCCTCAAACTCTAGCGTCACTTAACATAGAGCCAGGTCTTTTCTGTGTAGACCATAATACGAAAATGGACATGAAAAGTTCGAAGGACAAACAAAGGAAATCAACAGTTGCATTCAAACGACGTCGATCACAATGACACAAACACCAGATTTCAGAAACCTCGAAAAACGAGGGTAAAGAAGGTACCATGTAGGAAAGTGGCATTGGCCTGAACCTGAACTCTTCTGCGACAACATTGGAGTCGAACAATTCTGAACTTTCAGTCACTGATCTTTATGATATAACCGCTGCTGTCACGAAACAACAAGAACAGTACGAAAATGCAGTTCCGAAATACACTTCGAGACCCACAGTTCAAAAGGAAAAATTTGATGACAGTAAATTTTATCACTTTTGTTTTATTTGACATCGAGACAAATTCAACGGGAAAATTAGCAGAAGTATGTCAGGTCGCTGCCGTGGATAGGTCAGCTAAACAATTCTCATGCTACATTCTACCAACCAGAGACATAGATTCTCACGCGTCAAAGGTCAACAAACTTACAGTTAAAACTGTCAATGGAATCCGCCGACTTTTCAAAGATAATCGACTAGTAGAAGCCTTTGAGTTATCGCAAGTACTTAGGCAGTTCTTAACTTTTTTGAGGGCCAGAATAGATTCAGCTTCAACACGATCCACTAAGCCTGTTTGCACAATCTTGGCTGGACACAACGCCGCCACATTTGATATTCCAATACTTCTTCGAAACGGTGGCGAAAATTTTATCGCGGAGCTCAGTTCCATCCGGTTTGCAGACACTCTGACACTGATGAAATCACTCATCAAAAGCAAGCACTCTTCCATCCAAAACGCAGAAGGTAAATTTCCAAAGCCTGGGCAGAGTTCTGTTTACGAACATTTATTTCAAACCACCTTTGATCCCCACGACGCCCTAGAGGACGTGATCGCTCTTCGAAGAATCTTGCTTTCGCCCAGGTTGGCTTTGTCTGATGAAATGCTGGTGAACAGAAGTTCTGTAATCTCTGTCAAGGACGCCGCCGAAGACCTGAAATATCTTGACAACCGTCATTAGAGACTCTTGTCTTTTCGAGGAAAGCTGTACAACCCAGGTCATGCGGATAGCCCAATAAAGCAAAGCATTGCCGAAAAAATTGCTGGCAGTGGCTTAAGATATGGGGATTTAAATAATTTGTACCAACGATTTGGACGGACAGGTCTTGTGTGTATTTTGACGAGACCGCCATTGTCCAGTCACTCATCGCTTCCAAGGGTCACAAACACGACGAGAATAGTCTCCGCAATTTTGAAACACTTCGAAGAGATTTCCAAGGATTCTGCGGCATAGTAAATTAAGGTATGTTCTCAACTGACTTTCAGGTCAAAAGCAGTTTGTACAAAAACGTCAGATAATGACCGCCCGTGTTCACACAATTGTTCTCGACAAAACCGCGTGGTTCGAAAGTTCGCGCATGCTCAAATAGCGATCTTGGCGAGTTCCTATTCTGATCACGTGGTTGTCATTGAGGTGAGAAAATAGAAAGTTCCCCCTCAGATTTCTCGTATTTCCTTCGGTGAAATTCCTTAAAATTTGGCAGAGATGTTATACCCTTTTAGCTTTCCTTGCTGTGAATTTATCAGAAAAATTTGTAAGACAGGTTTTTCGCTCAGCCAAAAAACAACAAAAATGTTAAAAGCGAAAAAACTACCTTGACAACCCCTATTTTTTTCGATTTCAAAAGTTTCGTCTTGTCAGACTCTACCCGGTCGGAGAATAATAGAAAATTTTACCGAAGGAAATTGAAGAAAATTGAAATCAAAGTCAAACAGACGTCAAAAAATGGCGATATTTGAGTAGTTTTAATTTGGGACTAAAAGCCTTGACTTCAGAGGTGACTGTTGTACAGCAAATTTAGGCCCTTGTTTTTTATGTTTCAGTAGCTTTGATTTGAAAAATAGCAAAAACAACGAGAAAAATTAACTTTCGACTGATGTCACTGGCGCGCGCTTCGTGATCTTGCATAACCCTATTGAGCCACCTTAAGATCTTTCAACTCCGCTATTTCACGACACGGAGCCGGTAGCGAAAATCTTTTTTCGTCAGAAATATATATAATTTTTTTTTCTTTGGATATTAAGGACAAGGCAGCTCCCTCTCATATTTCTTAAGGTATCTATCTTTGTTTTCTTCATATAAATAATGGCATACACCTCCCCTTTTGGTGCTGGCTCCCGTTTCGTGACACTTCCGTTCGGTGTACGCACACTTGAAATTATTATTATTTATGTTTTTGTTTTTTGTTTTTATTCATTTAATTATCTTTCTTTTAATTTACATAAGTATTCTCTTCTGTATTAGCACCGTATTCTTTGTTTCTCTACATGAGCATTGCATTCTCCTCCGTACTATCTCGGAAAAATTTTTTTTTTTTCAATTGTTTACATAAGTTTTCTCTTCTATTATATCTGAAATTTTCTTTATTTAATATACATATTTACTTCCCTCTATATTATAAATTTTTTTCCTTTTTTTAATTATTTTTTTCCTTCGGAATAGGTTCCAATGACTCTCTAATTTACCACTATAATTGTGTAGTTTTTCTCGTTTTCTTTAACAAGGACTCGGCACGAGGATTTCGGGCATTGACCTGGTACCAGGTTAGAAACATCCTCGCTCGGTTGTGGTTTGCCTCTGACGACTCACAACCATAAGGAGCCTTGGTGCCGATGCATCCTTCTCTCCTCACCCGGCCGGTTTATTTCCATTTCTCTCCATCTTTAAACAACTTTCATAGACACTTCACATCTTCTTTCACCACTCCTCGATCCAACTCCTTATAATATAACATATAAAAGTCTTCTGTTGATATATGTATTTTATTAGCTCTTTACAGATCCTTCTTATTACACAAAATTCCATATAATTTACCTTTAGTGTTTTTATTCAACCCTAAAAGCAAATATAAACCTGGACCCTTAGCCCACACCACCCCAAAACATTTTAACATAACCCCTCACCATAAACTCGCAGGAAAAGTGATAACTAGCTCACGTTCTTTTTATATGTCATCTATAATTTAAAATGCCTAACACAGTTCTTCATCACATCCCCTACAACCACTTATAAAGATGGTAATAGAAATCAACACTGCTCCTCTTCTACCTATATCCTTCCCATTCCTGCAGTCACTTGTCCATAAAAATAATTGTAAAAGGGGAATACTTTATTTTTATCAATATAATATAATATATAGATCAATTTCTATAGCGCATTTCCATGTAAATGCTCTAATGCGCTTTACAACACTGTCCGGGGGACTTTTCCAGACTGCCGGCGGCAGTTTACAATTAATAAAGGAGAAATTTTTACAGATGCCCCCTCCCCCCCTTCCCAGTAAACAGGCCAGACCACATCACAGTAATCTCGTGATGTGGGTCCTTTAACGTCCCTTGCCGAAATTAACTAATTGATAGGTGCAGGAGACGGGACCTCCGGCTTTACGTCCTATCCGAGAAGACGAAGCAATGTGAGTGAAGCGTCTTGCTTAAGGACACAACGTCAAGCCCCAGCCAGGACTTGAACCCGGGCCATCTGACCTAGAGTCCAGCGCACTCACCACTGGACTACTCACGCCTCACATATTGCTTTTTTCCTATGCTATCAATAACCCCTTTTCCCTTCCTACAGTCAAAAACAGAGACCCCATTCCACAAACCCTAAGCAAACCCTCACCTATTACAAACCTTTACCCCACCCAAACCCTAACCCTAACCCAACACTAATTTAGCACTCACCCTAACCCTAAAACCTAATCCAACACTAACCTTAACTAACACTAACCCCAACCCTAATATAACCCTAACCCTAACTATAACCAAAACTCTAATATAACATTAGCAATTTAACCCTTACAACGATTGATTATAATAATTGGATAATTTAGATACGGTGATTGGGATCACAACAAATCAGGGGAAATTACATTTGATCGTAAATAACAGAACATTTGAAGGTGAATACCGCTGTGCAGTGCGGCGCATTGGGGAACTAATGCATTACTGGAGATTCATTGTTCGTAGCTTGTGGACGAGTTGGATGACATTAATGGCGTGAGTGCTAGTTGTTCGGAAAAGGTTTCATATCCTTTACACTATTTACAGGTGGGGGGGGGGGGGGGAAAGCCTCTGCACAGTGCACCAATTAAGGAGATCCGACGAAGGGGCTTGTTGGAGGGGGGGGGTTTAAATCTTTATTATAAGTTGCTGATTCGCAAAGGAGCACAGGACATTCCGGTAAGCCCAGAATGTGGTTAAGATGGCGCGAGGTGCAATGTGAAAGGCGGTTGTTATGCGTTGGCGAATGCGGGTCTTAATTTGAGAGATAATGGTTTGAGCGGATGGCCGTTTAGATTCGAAAGTGTCGAGGCTCCGGGCGGCCCACAGCTCATTTAGGGTGAGTTTTATTAAAAAGGAGGTGATGGCATTTGAATGCGCCCAAGGGGAGCCTTGGGGCAGCCCTTGACGTAATAAAATAATAGATTCGGAAAGTAAAAGACGTTGATCATAAAACTGATTTATCAGATTTGACATCCAGCTCCACACAGGAGACACGAGGCGGCACGAGCAGAAAGCATGAGAGATCGTTTCCCGCTCGCCACAGCCCGCGCATTGATCGATCACGGCGAACTGGCGCCATGACTTGAGATAGGCCCTTGTTTTAGCCACACCGTGAGCGATCCGCCACGCTATTTCGCTTTCCCAATTGGTACTCAGACCAGCACCGAAGATGTCCTGCCAGATATTTTGCCAAGTGAGTTTACAGCCCAACCGCGTCGCTCCCACTGTTCGACGCAAGGGAGCCGCTGAGGAGGAGGGGGTGTTAGCCTTGAGTAAAAGGTTCTCACCGTGAGGTCGGGGAGGGGATCGAAATTCACCCCCACCCGGTCGACTGTTGTCAAGGCAGCGCGGTAAATGGGGGGTTGGTCATCCCCTAGATACTTGGGAACGTCATTGGAGCGGAGAAACGTCCAACTTTTAATTCTGCGGCTCAGCGGAAAGCCGACCCAATATCGCGCAAAAAACACCCATTTGGCCGTGTAAGTCGCGTCACTCACCGGGGGAATCCACCGGAGTTTAAGGGCTCGCGATTTTACCAGGGGATGTACAACGGACAAACCTCCTTCTTGCCAACCTCCAAACCTTGCCATGGTAATCGACGGACCTCGCGTTTAACAAGTTCTGTTTTGTCTGTCCAAAGGAACTTCCAAATGGCCTTGGTAATGCGGGTGTGAACCCAGTCAGGCATTTTCACCACTGTCGCAGTGTACCAAAGTCCCGAAGCTCCAAGCGTGTTAATGAAGATAGATTTTTCTTTTAGGGACAAAGTCCTAGTGCGCCAGAGGTTAAGACGGTTTTCGAGTTTTTTAACCCGAGTCTCCCAGTTAGCCTGTTCTGTGTTAGCGTTACCCAAGTAGACCCCGAGGATTTTAAGCTTATCGGCTACCCATGTGATATTAACGGGGCCTGTGGTTCTTCCGGCCTGGGAGCCTATCCATAAGCCCTCGGTCTTCTTGGGATTAAGGCGTGAGCCGGAGCCTCGCTCGAAGGTGTTAATTAGGTTAAAAGCGCGGGTTAAAGAAAATTCGTTAGCCAGTATTAGTGTTGTGTCAAAAGCGTACTGAGACACTTTGTAGGTTTTAGTAGTGGAGCCCGGAATGGGAATGCCTTCTATTTTGGGATCACGGCGGATTGCCTGCCCCAGGGTTTCCACGATGAGGCAGTATAACAGTGGGGATAGCGGGCAACCTTGTCTAACCCCCGCTGGAGGGGGAAGGACGAGGAAAGCCAGCCGTTGTTAATCCCCCGTGAGGTAATGTCCGTGTAAATCACCTGCACCCAACGGCGAAAGTCGGGCCCGAAGTTAAAGCGCTCAAGAACGCGTTGCAGGAATTTGTCATTTACGCGATCGAAAGCCTTCTCCTGGTCGAGGCTGATAACAGCTGCTGAGAGCTGTTTGTGCCCCGCGAAGTCGATCGTATCGCGCAAGAGAAACAGGTTTTCGAAAATACTGCGCCCAGGAACGCCGCAAGTTTGATCTTCATTTAGGATATTTGGTAAAATCTTTCTCATACGGTGGGACAAGGCCTTTGTCGCAATCTTACAATCCAGGTTCAGGAGCGAGATTGGGCGCCAATTTTTAGGTCGTCTTTCTTGTAGAGCAGGCGTAGGATGCCCTGGTGTTGCATGGCTGAGAGAAAACCCTCGCGGAAAGAAAAGTTAAGCGTCTTCACGAGGTCACCCCCAATGGATCCCCAAAAGCGGGAGTAAAATTCGGCTTGAAAGCCGTCCGCCCCCGGCGATTTACCCGACTCCATTTGTGAAAGCGCAGCGTGACGCTAGTCAAGGGTCAGCTGGCCTTCGCAGAGTTTTTGTTCTTCGGATAACAAAGTGGAATCTAATTGTTCCAGGAGCCAGTCTTGACTCACTGGGTCGACTGGTTCCTCAGTGTAGAGTTCCTTATAGAAGGCTCTGCATTCTCCGAGAATGCCACAGGAGTTTTTAACCGTGATTTGGGCGGTCACGCGCAATTCGGGAATTGCGTTACGTGACTGGCAGGATTTTTCGAGCTGGAAAAAATACCGCGTCGGTTTCTCTCCCAGCTCGGTCCATTTCTCTTTGCTGCGAAGAATACACCCTGAGATGGCTTCGTCATCCAGAGCTCTCAAGCGATCTTTGATCTCGAGCAGTTTCTGACAGTGTGCGGCATGATTCGAGTCTGCCTGTGACGACAAGTCACGAAATTCCCGATCAAGAGCGGCTCGTTCGCGCCTGCGAGTGTTAGCGGCGGTCACGCTATGAGATATGGCAATCTCTTTCAGTTGTAGTTTGCCCGCATCCCACCAAACCCGGGGGTCGGTGAAGAGGGGCTTTTGAGATTGCCAGTGGGGCCAAAAAGTTTCCACTTCGGCGCAGAACTCGTCTGATTTTATTAGCCGCGTGTTAAATTTCCAAATGCCTCGGCCTCGGGGATTTGAATTCCCCAATTGGTCTGAGTACGGGAAAATGGCGCTTTTGTGAGCACGCACTACTGATCTCCACGCGCGAGGAGCATAGAACCGATCTAACCGACAACCGACCGAATGTGGGCCATTAAACCAGGTAAATAAACGACTAATAGGGTTTTTGGCGCGAAAGACATCCTCGAGGGTAAGTTGGTCCGTCAATGCATGCAAATCTGGAATTCCCTTATCCCCCAAGCTGTCATCGCCTCCCCATTTATCCAACCGGATGTCTGGAACACAATTGAAATCGCCTGCGATAATTATTTCTGTATTGTGCATGACGTAACGCCACAAATTACATACATACATACATACATACATACATACATACATACATACTTTATTGAGACTCCCTTCAACAGGGCTTTTCGGTCACAATGTTAACTAAATTATTTACTGTAATTTAATTAAAATCAAATGTATTTCAAATCATTCAAAGTATATCCAAATTTACTACATATAGAACATATTGTTAAAAAGTTTCCGCTTAAAAATATCAATATCTTTAGTATTCCTAATGTTGTCAGGTAGACCATTCCATTCCCGTGGGCCGCGAAAATAAAATGCCCGTTGTCCCATCGACAATCTACATCGGGGGATCACAAAATCATTACATCCCCTTGTGTTCCTATTGTGAACTGCTGAACGCTTAATAAAACATTTACGTAAATAGTCTGGAGCTAAACCATTTACGCCTTTATATGCTAAAACTAAATCATTAAATAAAACCTTTTCTGTAACATCTAACCATCTAAGAGATCTCCGCCCCGGAGAGATATGGTCAAATTTCCTTAAACCTAATACAACTCTGGCAGCAAAATTTTGTACCAACTGTAGTTTGTGTAGATTACGCTTAGATGTGTTCCCCCACACTGAGGAACAATAAAATAATTTACTAAAAACAAAGCTATTTATAAGTAATAAAAGTGTTTTCTTATCTAAAAGGTGCTTAATTCTTCTTATCTGTACTAATTAGTTCATGCAACTAGAGGCTGTTTTAGTAATATTCACATCATAGTTAAGATATTGATCAACATATACCCCGAGATGCTTAGCAAACGAAACTGGTGAGATAGTCTTGCCCAGCAGAGTTAAGGAGATATGAGGTAGCCTCTTAAGAAGTTGTGCTGACCCAACAACCACCAATTTTTTCTTCTCGGGATTTATGAGTACAGAATTCTCTGCACACCATCTACTGATGTTCCTAAGATCATGATTTACGGCGACTGTAGCACTTGATGAGTCTGATATGGGAAGTTTAAAATGCAATTGACAATCATCAACATACGCAGCGGCTTGACTGTGGGTAATAGCACTGATTGAATCATTAATGTAGACAGTAAAAAGTACAGGACCCAAAATTGACCCCTGAGGTACTCTGTTTGTTAAAGGTAACAATTCTGAGCCTGAATCTTCATATCGTACTCTCTGATATCTACTGGATAGATAGCTACTAAATTCGCGAAGAACGTGGCGCGTTCAGAAGGGTGATTTGTAGCGTAAATATTGAGAACTTGAAAAGAACAGGTGTCTGGGCTAAACTTCAGAATACCCGGCCACATCATTTCCATGTCATTGAATAAGAATAGTGTCTATTGTGTTATGCGTCATTCTTCAAAGCCTCCCGACATATGTAAATGATATGGACGGGTATTCTGAAGTTGCTCCGGTGTCTGCTTTGATTTTCGGAGTGACAACCCTGCTCGCTGTGTCCATAGAAAAATTTTCGATTTTAACTGTGCTCCGGGGGTGGATAAGCAAGCCCACTCCGGCCGATCGCGTTGTGCCTGAAGACCAGCATGCGTGACCGCCCCAGTGTTTCTCCCACAGCTTACCTTTCGTGACATCCGGTAAATGTGTCTCCTGAAGGAGAAAGATGTCAAAATTCTGCCGTTTGAGATGATTAAAAACTTTGTCCCGCTTGGGAAATTCGGCGATACCATTTACATTAAGTGAGCAAATGGACACCGCCATAATTAAAGGAAACGGGAAAATGAAGTTGAAAGCGAACATTACAAACTAAGCGTTCAGGAAAAGTTTGTAGTCTGCTTGGGCGACTTTGAAAAATTCGTGAAGCTTCGTATAAGCGTCAGCTTGCACAGTTCCAGTAAGCCCTTGCCATTGTTGTTGCGTGGCGTTGGAAAATTTTAGCTGGCGACCTCGTTGCTTGTGTGATCACCGTGTTGGTGGTAACAGTAGTAGCCTTGGCACTTGAAGAAAAAAGCGACTGGCGCCGCTTTCATAAATGCTTGCCTGTGAGTTCCTTGATGGGCCAGAGCGTTTAGAAAGTGAGTGAGCCCCTCTCCCGAGGGTTCCGAGAGCGTGTTGATTTCCTGAGGGGTG